>NC_056751.1:722456994-722581985 GCF_019279795.1 Protopterus annectens | reverse complement strand
AATACTTAAAGAGTAGATAAACCTGATGTAAGGATGCACAGGTGTAACGTTCCTTGGATATGAAAACAATGCATGGAAATGCAATACTTAAAGAGTAGATAAACCTGATGTAAGGATGCACAGGTGTAACGTTCCTTGGATATGAAAACAATGCATGGAAATGCAATACTTAAAGAGTAGATAAACCTGATGTAAGGATGCACAGGTGTAACGTTCCTTGGATATGAAAACAATGCATGGAAATGCAATACTTAAAGAGTAGATAAACCTGATGTAAGGATGCACAGGTGTAACGTTCCTTGGATATGAAAACAATGCATGGAAATGCAATACTTAAAGAGTAGATAAACCTGATGTAAGGATGCACAGGTGTAACGTTCCTTAGATATGAAAACAATGCATGGAAATGCAATACTTAAAGAGTAGATAAACCTGATGTAAGGATGCACAGGTGTAACGTTCCTTAGATATGAAAACAATGCATGGAAATGCAATACTTAAAGAGTAGATAAACCTGATGTAAGGATGCACAGGTGTAACGTTCCTTGGATATGAAAACAATGCATGGAAATGCAATACTTAAAGAGTAGATAAACCTGATGTAAGGATGCACAGGTGTAACGTTCCTTAGATATGAAAACAATGCATGGAAATGCAATACTTAAAGAGTAGATAAACCTGATGTAAGGATGCACAGGTGTAACGACAATGCATGGAAATGCAATACTTAAAGAGTAGATAAACCTGATGTAAGGATGCACAGGTGTAACGTTCCTTGGATATGAAAACAATGCATGGAAATGCAATACTTAAAGAGTAGATAAACCTGATGTAAGGATGCACAGGTGTAACGTTCCTTGGATATGAAAACAATGCATGGAAATGCAATACTTAAAGAGTAGATAAACCTGATGTAAGGATGCACAGGTGTAACGTTCCTTAGATATGAAAACAATGCATGGAAATGCAATACTTAAAGAGTAGATAAACCTGATGTAAGGATGCACAGGTGTAACGTTCCTTGGATATGAAAACAATGCATGGAAATGCAATACTTAAAGAGTAGATAAACCTGATGTAAGGATGCACAGGTGTAACGTTCCTTGGATATGAAAACAATGCATGGAAATGCAATACTTAAAGAGTAGATAAACCTGATGTAAGGATGCACAGGTGTAACGTTCCTTGGATATGAAAACAATGCATGGAAATGCAATACTTAAAGAGTAGATAAACCTGATGTAAGGATGCACAGGTGTAACGTTCCTTGGATATGAAAACAATGCATGGAAATGCAATACTTAAAGAGTAGATAAACCTGATGTAAGGATGCACAGGTGTAACGTTCCTTAGATATGAAAACAATGCATGGAAATGCAATACTTAAAGAGTAGATAAACCTGATGTAAGGATGCACAGGTGTAACGTTCCTTGGATATGAAAACAATGCATGGAAATGCAATACTTAAAGAGTAGATAAACCTGATGTAAGGATGCACAGGTGTAACGTTCCTTGGATATGAAAACAATGCATGGAAATGCAATACTTAAAGAGTAGATAAACCTGATGTAAGGATGCACAGGTGTAACGTTCCTTGGATATGAAAACAATGCATGGAAATGCAATACTTAAAGAGTAGATAAACCTGATGTAAGGATGCACAGGTGTAACGTTCCTTGGATATGAAAACAATGCATGGAAATGCAATACTTAAAGAGTAGATAAACCTGATGTAAGGATGCACAGGTGTAACGTTCCTTGGATATGAAAACAATGCATGGAAATGCAATACTTAAAGAGTAGATAAACCTGATGTAAGGATGCACAGGTGTAACGTTCCTTGGATATGAAAACAATGCATGGAAATGCAATACTTAAAGAGTAGATAAACCTGATGTAAGGATGCACAGGTGTAACGTTCCTTGGATATGAAAACAATGCATGGAAATGCAATACTTAAAGAGTAGATAAACCTGATGTAAGGATGCACAGGTGTAACGTTCCTTGGATATGAAAACAATGCATGGAAATGCAATACTTAAAGAGTAGATAAACCTGATGTAAGGATGCACAGGTGTAACGTTCCTTGGATATGAAAACAATGCATGGAAATGCAATACTTAAAGAGTAGATAAACCTGATGTAAGGATGCACAGGTGTAACGTTCCTTGGATATGAAAACAATGCATGGAAATGCAATACTTAAAGAGTAGATAAACCTGATGTAAGGATGCACAGGTGTAACGTTCCTTGGATATGAAAACAATGCATGGAAATGCAATACTTAAAGAGTAGATAAACCTGATGTAAGGATGCACAGGTGTAACGTTCCTTAGATATGAAAACAATGCATGGAAATGCAATACTTAAAGAGTAGATAAACCTGATGTAAGGATGCACAGGTGTAACGTTCCTTGGATATGAAAACAATGCATGGAAATGCAATACTTAAAGAGTAGATAAACCTGATGTAAGGATGCACAGGTGTAACGTTCCTTGGATATGAAAACAATGCATGGAAATGCAATACTTAAAGAGTAGATAAACCTGATGTAAGGATGCACAGGTGTAACGTTCCTTGGATATGAAAACAATGCATGGAAATGCAATACTTAAAGAGTAGATAAACCTGATGTAAGGATGCACAGGTGTAACGTTCCTTAGATATGAAAACAATGCATGGAAATGCAATACTTAAAGAGTAGATAAACCTGATGTAAGGATGCACAGGTGTAACGTTCCTTAGATATGAAAACAATGCATGGAAATGCAATACTTAAAGAGTAGATAAACCTGATGTAAGGATGCACAGGTGTAACGTTCCTTGGATATGAAAACAATGCATGGAAATGCAATACTTAAAGAGTAGATAAACCTGATGTAAGGATGCACAGGTGTAACGTTCCTTGGATATGAAAACAATGCATGGAAATGCAATACTTAAAGAGTAGATAAACCTGATGTAAGGATGCACAGGTGTAACGTTCCTTGGATATGAAAACAATGCATGGAAATGCAATACTTAAAGAGTAGATAAACCTGATGTAAGGATGCACAGGTGTAACGTTCCTTGGATATGAAAACAATGCATGGAAATGCAATACTTAAAGAGTAGATAAACCTGATGTAAGGATGCACAGGTGTAACGTTCCTTAGATATGAAAACAATGCATGGAAATGCAATACTTAAAGAGTAGATAAACCTGATGTAAGGATGCACAGGTGTAACGTTCCTTGGATATGAAAACAATGCATGGAAATGCAATACTTAAAGAGTAGATAAACCTGATGTAAGGATGCACAGGTGTAACGTTCCTTGGATATGAAAACAATGCATGGAAATGCAATACTTAAAGAGTAGATAAACCTGATGTAAGGATGCACAGGTGTAACGTTCCTTGGATATGAAAACAATGCATGGAAATGCAATACTTAAAGAGTAGATAAACCTGATGTAAGGATGCACAGGTGTAACGTTCCTTAGATATGAAAACAATGCATGGAAATGCAATACTTAAAGAGTAGATAAACCTGATGTAAGGATGCACAGGTGTAACGTTCCTTAGATATGAAAACAATGCATGGAAATGCAATACTTAAAGAGTAGATAAACCTGATGTAAGGATGCACAGGTGTAACGTTCCTTGGATATGAAAACAATGCATGGAAATGCAATACTTAAAGAGTAGATAAACCTGATGTAAGGATGCACAGGTGTAACGTTCCTTAGATATGAAAACAATGCATGGAAATGCAATACTTAAAGAGTAGATAAACCTGATGTAAGGATGCACAGGTGTAACGTTCCTTGGATATGAAAACAATGCATGGAAATGCAATACTTAAAGAGTAGATAAACCTGATGTAAGGATGCACAGGTGTAACGTTCCTTGGATATGAAAACAATGCATGGAAATGCAATACTTAAAGAGTAGATAAACCTGATGTAAGGATGCACAGGTGTAACGTTCCTTGGATATGAAAACAATGCATGGAAATGCAATACTTAAAGAGTAGATAAACCTGATGTAAGGATGCACAGGTGTAACGTTCCTTAGATATGAAAACAATGCATGGAAATGCAATACTTAAAGAGTAGATAAACCTGATGTAAGGATGCACAGGTGTAACGTTCCTTGGATATGAAAACAATGCATGGAAATGCAATACTTAAAGAGTAGATAAACCTGATGTAAGGATGCACAGGTGTAACGTTCCTTAGATATGAAAACAATGCATGGAAATGCAATACTTAAAGAGTAGATAAACCTGATGTAAGGATGCACAGGTGTAACGTTCCTTAGATATGAAAACAATGCATGGAAATGCAATACTTAAAGAGTAGATAAACCTGATGTAAGGATGCACAGGTGTAACGTTCCTTGGATATGAAAACAATGCATGGAAATGCAATACTTAAAGAGTAGATAAACCTGATGTAAGGATGCACAGGTGTAACGTTCCTTGGATATGAAAACAATGCATGGAAATGCAATACTTAAAGAGTAGATAAACCTGATGTAAGGATGCACAGGTGTAACGTTCCTTAGATATGAAAACAATGCATGGAAATGCAATACTTAAAGAGTAGATAAACCTGATGTAAGGATGCACAGGTGTAACGTTCCTTGGATATGAAAACAATGCATGGAAATGCAATACTTAAAGAGTAGATAAACCTGATGTAAGGATGCACAGGTGTAACGTTCCT
Organism: Protopterus annectens; assembly: GCF_019279795.1. NCBI lineage: Eukaryota > Metazoa > Chordata > Ceratodontiformes > Protopteridae > Protopterus > Protopterus annectens. The sequence continues at coordinate 722,577,273 of NC_056751.1, read as the reverse complement.
TGGATATGAAAACAATGCATGGAAATGCAATACTTAAAGAGTAGATAAACCTGATGTAAGGATGCACAGGTGTAACGTTCCTTAGATATGAAAACAATGCATGGAAATGCAATACTTAAAGAGTAGATAAACCTGATGTAAGGATGCACAGGTGTAACGTTCCTTAGATATGAAAACAATGCATGGAAATGCAATACTTAAAGAGTAGATAAACCTGATGTAAGGATGCACAGGTGTAACGTTCCTTGGATATGAAAACAATGCATGGAAATGCAATACTTAAAGAGTAGATAAACCTGATGTAAGGATGCACAGGTGTAACGTTCCTTGGATATGAAAACAATGCATGGAAATGCAATACTTAAAGAGTAGATAAACCTGATGTAAGGATGCACAGGTGTAACGTTCCTTAGATATGAAAACAATGCATGGAAATGCAATACTTAAAGAGTAGATAAACCTGATGTAAGGATGCACAGGTGTAACGTTCCTTAGATATGAAAACAATGCATGGAAATGCAATACTTAAAGAGTAGATAAACCTGATGTAAGGATGCACAGGTGTAACGTTCCTTAGATATGAAAACAATGCATGGAAATGCAATACTTAAAGAGTAGATAAACCTGATGTAAGGATGCACAGGTGTAACGTTCCTTGGATATGAAAACAATGCATGGAAATGCAATACTTAAAGAGTAGATAAACCTGATGTAAGGATGCACAGGTGTAACGTTCCTTGGATATGAAAACAATGCATGGAAATGCAATACTTAAAGAGTAGATAAACCTGATGTAAGGATGCACAGGTGTAACGTTCCTTAGATATGAAAACAATGCATGGAAATGCAATACTTAAAGAGTAGATAAACCTGATGTAAGGATGCACAGGTGTAACGTTCCTTAGATATGAAAACAATGCATGGAAATGCAATACTTAAAGAGTAGATAAACCTGATGTAAGGATGCACAGGTGTAACGTTCCTTAGATATGAAAACAATGCATGGAAATGCAATACTTAAAGAGTAGATAAACCTGATGTAAGGATGCACAGGTGTAACGTTCCTTGGATATGAAAACAATGCATGGAAATGCAATACTTAAAGAGTAGATAAACCTGATGTAAGGATGCACAGGTGTAACGTTCCTTGGATATGAAAACAATGCATGGAAATGCAATACTTAAAGAGTAGATAAACCTGATGTAAGGATGCACAGGTGTAACGTTCCTTAGATATGAAAACAATGCATGGAAATGCAATACTTAAAGAGTAGATAAACCTGATGTAAGGATGCACAGGTGTAACGTTCCTTGATATGAAAACAATGCATGGAAATGCAATACTTAAAGAGTAGATAAACCTGATGTAAGGATGCACAGGTGTAACGTTCCTTGGATATGAAAACAATGCATGGAAATGCAATACTTAAAGAGTAGATAAACCTGATGTAAGGATGCACAGGTGTAACGTTCCTTAGATATGAAAACAATGCATGGAAATGCAATACTTAAAGAGTAGATAAACCTGATGTAAGGATGCACAGGTGTAACGTTCCTTAGATATGAAAACAATGCATGGAAATGCAATACTTAAAGAGTAGATAAACCTGATGTAAGGATGCACAGGTGTAACGTTCCTTGGATATGAAAACAATGCATGGAAATGCAATACTTAAAGAGTAGATAAACCTGATGTAAGGATGCACAGGTGTAACGTTCCTTGGATATGAAAACAATGCATGGAAATGCAATACTTAAAGAGTAGATAAACCTGATGTAAGGATGCACAGGTGTAACGTTCCTTAGATATGAAAACAATGCATGGAAATGCAATACTTAAAGAGTAGATAAACCTGATGTAAGGATGCACAGGTGTAACGTTCCTTGGATATGAAAACAATGCATGGAAATGCAATACTTAAAGAGTAGATAAACCTGATGTAAGGATGCACAGGTGTAACGTTCCTTAGATATGAAAACAATGCATGGAAATGCAATACTTAAAGAGTAGATAAACCTGATGTAAGGATGCACAGGTGTAACGTTCCTTGGATATGAAAACAATGCATGGAAATGCAATACTTAAAGAGTAGATAAACCTGATGTAAGGATGCACAGGTGTAACGTTCCTTAGATATGAAAACAATGCATGGAAATGCAATACTTAAAGAGTAGATAAACCTGATGTAAGGATGCACAGGTGTAACGTTCCTTAGATATGAAAACAATGCATGGAAATGCAATACTTAAAGAGTAGATAAACCTGATGTAAGGATGCACAGGTGTAACGTTCCTTAGATATGAAAACAATGCATGGAAATGCAATACTTAAAGAGTAGATAAACCTGATGTAAGGATGCACAGGTGTAACGTTCCTTGGATATGAAAACAATGCATGGAAATGCAATACTTAAAGAGTAGATAAACCTGATGTAAGGATGCACAGGTGTAACGTTCCTTAGATATGAAAACAATGCATGGAAATGCAATACTTAAAGAGTAGATAAACCTGATGTAAGGATGCACAGGTGTAACGTTCCTTGGATATGAAAACAATGCATGGAAATGCAATACTTAAAGAGTAGATAAACCTGATGTAAGGATGCACAGGTGTAACGTTCCTTAGATATGAAAACAATGCATGGAAATGCAATACTTAAAGAGTAGATAAACCTGATGTAAGGATGCACAGGTGTAACGTTCCTTGGATATGAAAACAATGCATGGAAATGCAATACTTAAAGAGTAGATAAACCTGATGTAAGGATGCACAGGTGTAACGTTCCTTGGATATGAAAACAATGCATGGAAATGCAATACTTAAAGAGTAGATAAACCTGATGTAAGGATGCACAGGTGTAACGTTCCTTGGATATGAAAACAATGCATGGAAATGCAATACTTAAAGAGTAGATAAACCTGATGTAAGGATGCACAGGTGTAACGTTCCTTGGATATGAAAACAATGCATGGAAATGCAATACTTAAAGAGTAGATAAACCTGATGTAAGGATGCACAGGTGTAACGTTCCTTGGATATGAAAACAATGCATGGAAATGCAATACTTAAAGAGTAGATAAACCTGATGTAAGGATGCACAGGTGTAACGTTCCTTGGATATGAAAACAATGCATGGAAATGCAATACTTAAAGAGTAGATAAACCTGATGTAAGGATGCACAGGTGTAACGTTCCTTGGATATGAAAACAATGCATGGAAATGCAATACTTAAAGAGTAGATAAACCTGATGTAAGGATGCACAGGTGTAACGTTCCTTGGATATGAAAACAATGCATGGAAATGCAATACTTAAAGAGTAGATAAACCTGATGTAAGGATGCACAGGTGTAACGTTCCTTAGATATGAAAACAATGCATGGAAATGCAATACTTAAAGAGTAGATAAACCTGATGTAAGGATGCACAGGTGTAACGTTCCTTAGATATGAAAACAATGCATGGAAATGCAATACTTAAAGAGTAGATAAACCTGATGTAAGGATGCACAGGTGTAACGTTCCTTAGATATGAAAACAATGCATGGAAATGCAATACTTAAAGAGTAGATAAACCTGATGTAAGGATGCACAGGTGTAACGTTCCTTGGATATGAAAACAATGCATGGAAATGCAATACTTAAAGAGTAGATAAACCTGATGTAAGGATGCACAGGTGTAACGTTCCTTAGATATGAAAACAATGCATGGAAATGCAATACTTAAAGAGTAGATAAACCTGATGTAAGGATGCACAGGTGTAACGTTCCTTAGATATGAAAACAATGCATGGAAATGCAATACTTAAAGAGTAGATAAACCTGATGTAAGGATGCACAGGTGTAACGTTCCTTAGATATGAAAACAATGCATGGAAATGCAATACTTAAAGAGTAGATAAACCTGATGTAAGGATGCACAGGTGTAACGTTCCTTGGATATGAAAACAATGCATGGAAATGCAATACTTAAAGAGTAGATAAACCTGATGTAAGGATGCACAGGTGTAACGTTCCTTGGATATGAAAACAATGCATGGAAATGCAATACTTAAAGAGTAGATAAACCTGATGTAAGGATGCACAGGTGTAACGTTCCTTAGATATGAAAACAATGCATGGAAATGCAATACTTAAAGAGTAGATAAACCTGATGTAAGGATGCACAGGTGTAACGTTCCTTAGATATGAAAACAATGCATGGAAATGCAATACTTAAAGAGTAGATAAACCTGATGTAAGGATGCACAGGTGTAACGTTCCTTAGATATGAAAACAATGCATGGAAATGCAATACTTAAAGAGTAGATAAACCTGATGTAAGGATGCACAGGTGTAACGTTCCTTGGATATGAAAACAATGCATGGAAATGCAATACTTAAAGAGTAGATAAACCTGATGTAAGGATGCACAGGTGTAACGTTCCTTAGATATGAAAACAATGCATGGAAATGCAATACTTAAAGAGTAGATAAACCTGATGTAAGGATGCACAGGTGTAACGTTCCTTAGATATGAAAACAATGCATGGAAATGCAATACTTAAAGAGTAGATAAACCTGATGTAAGGATGCACAGGTGTAACGTTCCTTAGATATGAAAACAATGCATGGAAATGCAATACTTAAAGAGTAGATAAACCTGATGTAAGGATGCACAGGTGTAACGTTCCTTAGATATGAAAACAATGCATGGAAATGCAATACTTAAAGAGTAGATAAACCTGATGTAAGGATGCACAGGTGTAATGTTCCTTGGATATGAAAACAATGCATGGAAATGCAATACTTAAAGAGTAGATAAACCTGATGTAAGGATGCACAGGTGTAACGTTGCTTGGATACAGCTTATCTGCAGTTCAAGCTTCTTTATTTAGAAAAAAAAGGATGGAGCTTATTTTCTAAGCACTTTGTAATATGGATAAGGGCTCTGGTGAATAAAATATACACTGCACATGCTATTCATTTGCCAAGAGGAAACGTATTTACATCTCTTTATGAGAGGTTGCTGAGTGGATGTTGTTTCAGTTTTGTACAGACTTACTGTTTCACATTTAGGTACACTTTCAAAACATTATAAAAAGGTCTTTAAGCAGTTGGCTAGAAGTTTACCCATTCCTACTTTATCAAAATCCTACTATCTACTATTGTACAAAACTATTACTGCAGAATGGATACCATTTAGCAAGCCATTTGGGATGATTTTTTTCTTTAGTTTCTAACATTTCCTCTAGAGATTGATTCTACTCCTACCCAAGTGTTAGGGCTCATTTGCTCTAAAGTTCATTTTATCTTAAAAAAAAAAAAAAAAACACGTCATCAAAACCACAAAATACTGAGATTTATTTTGCTGAAAATGTCACATACAGTAAATATATCTCCAAAAGCTTTTTTTTTTCTTTGCTGGGGGTAGTTTACATAGTTGCTCAGCAGTCAAAAATTTCCATAAGTAACTTTATCACATTTACCATTCATAGATTTTTTTTTTCGTTAACCATACAATATTTGATCATCATCATCATCTTCTTTTGGCTGTTCCTGTTAGGGGTCGCCACAGTGGATCATCTGTTTCCGTTTCTTCCTGTCATCTGCATCTTGCTCTGTCACACCACCCACCTGCATGTCCTCTCTCACCACATCCATAAACCTTATCTTTGGCCTTCCTCTTTTCCTGTTACCTGATAGCTTCATCCTTAGCATAATTTCCCAATATACTCAACATCCCTCCTCAGCACATGTCCAAACCAACGTAATCTTGCCTCTCTGGCTTTGTCTCCAAACCTTCCAACCTGGGCTGACCCTCTAATATACTTATTCCTAATCATGTCCACCCTCATCACACCCAGTACAAATCTTAACATATTTAACTCTGCCACATCCAGCTCTAACTCCAGCCTTTTTGTCAATGCCACTGTCTCCAACCCATATTTGATACTAACTCTTTATTCTTTTTTGGTACAGTTTATGCACATACACATTTTCCTTTATCAAATTTCCCAACAGAACTTTGACATTCAGAATGCATCTACCTTTCTTCCTGGCATAAAGCATCTGGCATGTACCTTTTCATATCTCACTAAGAAACACCCCTTTTCTAACTTAATTGCTGTCTTTATATAATATTGAATCTTTCTGGTGTGAACCATTCAACAAAAAGATCAATTTTAATTTACCTCCCCTTTTTTGTGTTGTATACTTCTTACCTATATACCAAAATCTTGTTTTTTGTTTGTTTTTTATTTATTTTGGGACATAAGTAAGTGAAGCAGACCAGCAGTAAACATATTTCAGCCATTTCTGAGAATGGTACTATAGACATTAAAAATAAATCAAAAATATAGTAAAATACAAGCTGTAAAACTGTACATAGTTACATACAGTACTCTTATTACTAAACATATGATATTAATTGCATACAGCCAGTACTGTCTGATATTGTATAAAAGCTCCATTCTCTCTGCCTGGGCACTAATATTTGATTTTATTAACCAGAACTGGTGATTAAGGATTTGTAGATTTGAGGAAATATAAGGAAGCTGGGAATGGAATTGTGTAAGATGTAGAAAAGAAGGCCCTTGTGGTTACCGTTCAAAAATAGAATAAGTGAGAATGTGAGAAGACAATAGCAGGACAATGTCCAATGTAAAGCAATCTGTAAATGAAGTTTGGCAACAAACTAAGCTGTCCCAGGACATCTTCATTGGGGGGGGGGGGGTTAGGTTAATATTAGGGGATTTAAGTGGGTTGGGGAGGTGAAAGGGTTAAGTGGAGACAGGGGTGGTTGGAAGGAAATGAGATAATGATGGGAAGGGGCTTAAGAGGTTGCTAGTGTAGTTAGGTTAAGCAATCACATTTTGGCTTGAACTTGCTACTGCAAGTTTCATGTCCATGACGACCTGTGGTATTGTAGGGCAGGTAGGCCGTGGACTACTTTAGTCAAGAATTGGTGAGTTGTTTTGGTTTGTTGAGAGGATCTGGTTGCTGTTTGAGTCAATGGTGGGTTTAGATGGGCAAGGAAGGGGCAAAACTAAACCTTTGAATCAAGTATCATGGTTAGTGGGATTTGGATGTATGAGCTTGGGGATTAAGTTCCTATTCCTGATTGGGTTGGTGCAGTAATTGGGGAGCCCCAGGTAGTGGCCATCATTTGTTTTAGATTTTCTTTTACTGGTGGTGTTGTGTTTTAGATAGTGGGGCAGAAGGTGTAGGGTCGCTGGTCTATTCTGAATGTGGTGATAAGTGCGAGTGTAATGGGGGAGTGATTGTTCTTAAGCCATTAGTGTCAACATTGTAACTTCTCATTTTAGTCATAAGGATGAGGGATCCATTAGACATTGGCAGGGGGGAAGTATTTCTGTGTGTGGGCACAGTGCCGGCCTGAGTTGACGACAAAAAAAAAAAAAAAAAAAAGGGCTGCTGCAACAAATCAGGTTAATGGCTCTGGGATTTGAGTTTTCTGTACCCACAAGCTGCTGGATTCCAGTTTTAGAGGTTATGTTACCCTTAATGTTGTGGTCTGCTTCAGGTCCAGATTCCCTGAATGGAATCGATGAAGTCCCAGTTCTTCAGCGACTCGGGGTTTGCTCTTATTCCCTCAAATCGGATGACCATTCCTCAGGGAGGATCAAGGCTGCTGTCTCAGAGGCTGTTGGACACTCTAACATACCTAGCACACCTGTCACCATCCCACTACAGGGGTTTGCTGGTCAGCCACCACCACCAACTGGATTGGCAGCTTTCACGTCTCTTGCTACACAGGCAGTGGGGAAGCTAATTAGAGGATGGGGGAAAAAAAAAGGTTGTGTGGTCCTTTACAGGGGTTGTACCTTTCCTTTAAGTCCAAAATTGGTAATTTAGTGGGTCTTGCCTCATCTCGGCTGGTGTCAGGGGTAGTTTGGGGGGGCCAGAAAGAGCCGCGCCAGCCATTTCACGGGCTGAAGGTTTCTTGGGGATGAGATTGCTGCCACTCATGCACGGAGTGGCGTTGGAGGTTCGTAGTTATATAAAAAAATATGGCCTTGTTTTGGCCGTTTAGTCTCACTTTGCTTGAGCTAGAAGGTAATGGATTCATTAGCACTGGATTTATGTATAAAATGTAATGTTTCTTTGAGGATTTCTTTTGCAGGAGATTTACAGTTAGAGTCCCATATTGCACTTGGTGACAAAATAGTGAAATGGCTGATAATCAGGTTGCGGGGAATAAGTGGTATGGGCATTTCTGAATTTTCACAGCAGGATTGCTTGAGACATTTGACGTTCCAGCTGGGAGTAGAACATCGACAAGTTTGGTGAAGTCTGTGTCCTGATTGATGCTTTCCTGTGGCGCGGGGGCTGATGTCCTTCCAGCATTCATCTGAGCAGTCTGTCTGGTTGTGGAAGGTTTTCATGCTGTGAGGCTCTAGTGAGTGATTGTTGCTGGCCATGCATGCGTGGGGTGGAATGGCCTAGGAACAACTTTGTGATACATTGTGCCTCTCAGCTGTTGCTATTGCTTGCTCACATTTGGTCCCTTCAGAATGTGAAAGGCATTTCAGTTTTGGCTTTGTACCCTTTGAGGGATTCAGGTTGGGCAGGGCTTATTGTTTATCTGCCTTCTGAGTTACAAAGAGCAATATTTATTGTTCAGTTTTCAGCTGAGCTGTGTGATCCATGGTGGGTCGCAAAAAAAGAAAAAAAAAAGGTTGCATTTGTTTGCTCCCTTTCTAGGCTTATAGGAGCAAGGCTGGGCAGTTTTGAGAGATGTTCCTTTTACAGTATTTTGGGTGCTGTCAGTGCATCGTGCATGCTGCTTGTCTCAATTTGTGAAATCACTGGGATGTAGGAGATTTTTGGGAGTTGAGCATGCAGATTGCTGCAGGGAAGTATGGTGCCTAGTCCTTGTGCTTCTGTTGAGTCTTTGCAGTGTCCGAGTGATATGTCTTGGTATAGGTTATTTTCGTGGGCTGTGAAGCAGCTGCAGGTAGCGGTTGGTCTTGCGCATGTGCAGGTAACGTTAACTGTTGAGGGGGGAGGTTGGGAAGTACTGATGACGGATGGGCACATATCAAGTAACAGAAATGCAGTATAACATTTATTTTGCTTGTAGAGGTTTCTAACTTGCATTCATTTTGCAGTAACTGCATATTTAAATTAAACAGCAGTGGTCATTCGCAAATTATTGCAAAAATCCTAGTCTGTATTTATGACAAATGTGGAGGCCATGAATGTTTAACATGAAACTAGAGAATCACAAGCATAGAAAAGTTTTGCCTTCTGTCTGTGTAGAGCTGTCATTTGTTGTGTGCTGGATACCATACTATCCTGATTTTGAAGTACAGCTGCTGTTTTGTTAGCTCTTTGTTGTAGAAGATACACAACATAAAGGCAGGAACCAATGTTTCTTGTACGTAAAATATTGGAACTTTTCCTACTTCTGCTTCCATATTATGTTGGTCAGTTTGCCTCATTTGGGGATGGAAGGCTAAGAGCTAGGCAGATGGCTTTGCAATATAAGTTAGCTTGGCTTATACAGGGCTCTAACTGATGTGGTCTGGAATTGCAAGGTTACCTGGGTTGTGGATATTGATAGGTCCTTTCATGTGTGGAGTTTAGTTTTAACAGACTCGACTGGTAGTTAAATTTACCTGGGGTATTTGATAGAGTCATTGGACGCATAGCTTCAGTTATGGTTGCTTTGTCATAGATGGGAGTGGCGGTGGTACATTTCTTCCTGGGTTGGCAGGAAAGGCTGTCCTTGAAGACACCTTGGAATGTGTGATGTATTTTGGATGTCTTACATGTCTTTTCTTTCTTGCAGATGGGGTCTTGGAATGCTGCGGCTGTAATTTGGAATAGGTGCGTAAAAGGTGGAGCCTGCTCATCACTATTAGAGGGTTTAATTTTGTCCTTTTCTTTGTAGATGGTGGTGTGCCAAGTACTAGTTGTGGCGATACAGTGAATGCGCAGATGATGGAAGCAGTGGCAAGTGAGGAGGTTACACAAGGGGAACACAAGTGGGCAACAGTTACTGATGGAAATTGCTGGAGTGCAGAAGGCATCATGCGGTGGCTTGAAAAGGGGATTTAAAGGTGATGGTTTTTGATAGGATGGACATTCTTGCAACTTGAATGGGGCACAAGGAGGGTCTGAGTAATCATCTTAGTAAGGCATGTTTGAGCTCTGTGTTTAATTAGTGGGAGCTGATTATTGCATTGGTATAGGGGGCAAGTAAGGAAGAATTAGGTAAGGGGGCCAAAGGGGAAAACTGTCAGGGATGGTTTATGGGGAGTGTGAGGATCCCACGGGATGCATAGGGTCACAATGTTCATAGAAGCATAGGAACTTATTAGGCTATGGATCCTGCAAGCCAGTGAAGTTCAATCCTTGCTTTCTTGGAACCTTAGGTGGTCGTATTCACTCATCCAGTTGTTTGACCCGTATGAGGGGGAAGGGCCAAGAAGGTGTTTGACATGATGCTGGAGTTTGTTTCTAACGGGTAGCATCTTGGAGTGACAAATTTGTCTCTTGAGCAGGTAGTGTTAATGTTATATACCAGGTTAAGGTTTTACAGAATAGTACAAGGATCATTTAATTTGGGTTTGGGTGAATTTTTGTAGATAAGGTTTTAGGAAGCATGGTAGGTAGGTGGTTGTGTTGGGGTAGTTTTAGAAACTGGGTGCATTGTTACAGGGGAGTTAGAATGCATAAGGAAGCCTGGTTGAAGGATAAGGCAGCTGTATGATACTAGTGGTATAGGTAACATAAGGAAAGAGCTTTTTAGGTGAAAGGCTAGGGACAAACTGGAGTTAAGAATGGTTTGGTAAGGAGTGAATTGGGGGTGTTTATGGCTTGGCACGTAGAGTATTTCATTGCTGAGCATAGGTGAATTTTCAGAAACTAGGTCAAGGGGTACTGGATTTCTGCCATCTATGGCTAGGACATTAAACTTTTGGAGTTAGACTATTCCCATAATTTTCTTGGGTGGCAAAAGCCAGGGTACCTTTTTGGCTGGGCTTGTATAGGCCCCAGGGCTGATAGCCTAGTACCTACCTATGAAACTATGAACCTACAGTAATGGAGTTGTTGCACATATAGAACTGGGTAGTGGGGGGCTAAGGTGATATGCCACGGTTAGCAGGGTCTTGGGTGTGTGACTTGCTACTAGTTGTTTGACTGGGTGTCATCTTGAGTTCAAGAGGTTATAGTTTGTGGTTTTGTTGTGGTTATAGGCTGTCAATACATTCAGGTTGAGCCATGATTTCAGCTTTGACGGCAGCGGGCTAAAAGGGTATGTGTTCTCTTGGTGTGGATGTTCCGGTGTTACAGTGAGGTCACGGGAATCCTACTTTATTTAGTTTCATTAGGGTGGGTTTCAGTGATGGCATGGCAAAGGGGTTTATGACGTGATTCTAAGGTGCTTTACTGATAATGGGTACACCAAATGATGTTTGGCTTGACCCTTCCCTTTATGGGAAGTGGATTGAACAATTTTGGGTAGAAGGGAGGGGGAACAGCCTGGTCAGGCTGGTTGGTGGAGAAGAGGGATAGGCTTGCCCCTCTTCTGTTCCCCCTCTGATGACTGGATGTTCATTTCAAGGATCTGGGGAAAAGAAATGAGTAGTTGGAGGAAGCTTGCTGAATAGATAAGCAAGCTCAGGTAAGGATGGTGTTTATTTGGTGGAAGGTAATTCAATGGATGGTGTATGAAGTGAGTTGGGACACTGCTTCATAAGTAAAGTAAGCGAGCAGAGGTATGGACCCTGCTTGTTGGGCAGGGTGAGTAGGTACACTGCCCTGATTAACATTACAATGAATGGTGTATGAAGTGAGATGGGACGCTGCTTCATAAATAAAGTAAGTGAGTAGAGGCATGGACTCTGCTTACTGGGGCAGGGTGAGTAGGTACGCTGCCTTGATTAACATTACAAGGATGTTATGCTGTATTTAGAATCAATTATATCATGAATAGTTGTAATTAATAAAGTTGGTGATCAAAGCTATGTTATGGAAATTTAATAAAGGTCGGCAAATGTCATTTGGTGTGATGTGTGTTATTGAAGGGGACCGGGACAAATGAAGTTTGGCAATAAACTAAGGTGTCCTGGGACATCTTCATGGGGGAGGGGTTAGGTTAATATTAGGGGTATTTAAGTGGGTTGGGTAGGTGAAAGGGTTAAGTGGAGCCAGGGATGGTTGGGAGGAAATGAGATAATGATAGGGAGGGGCTTAAGAGGTTTAGTCTAGTGTAGTTGGGTTAAGCAATCACATTTTGGCGTGAACTTGCTACCCACCCACCCGCCCTCTTTTTGTTGGTGGGAAGTGGGGTTATTTATCAGTGGGAATAGGCGGAGAAGAGGAATAGGTTTGCCCTCTTCTGTTTCCCCTCTGATGTCTGGATGTTCATTTCAAGAATCTGGAGAAAAGAAATGAGTAGTTGGAGGAAGTTTGCTGAATAGATAAGCAAGCTCAGGTAAGGATGATGTTTATTTGGTGGAAGGTAATTCAATGGATGGTGTATGAAGTGAGTTGGGATGCTGCTTCATAAGTAAAGTAAGTGAGCAGAGGTATGGACCCTGCTTGTTGGGCAGGGTGAGTAGGTACGCTGCCCTGATTAACATTACAGTGAATGGTGTATGAAGTGAGATGGCATGCTGCTTCATAAATAAAGTGAGTAGAGGTATGGAGGCTGCTTACTGGGGCAGGGTGAGTAGGTACACTGCCCTGATTAACATTACAAGGATGTTATGCTGTATTTAGAATCAATTATGTCATGAGTAGTTGTAATTAATAAAGTTGGTGATCAAAGCTATATTATGGAAATTTAATAAAGGTTGTCAAATGTCATTTGGTGTGATGTGTGTTATTGAAGGGGACCGGGAGAAATAGGGTAACCTACAGGTGGAAAAAGACTGAACTTTTGAGCTTTATTTGCCCAAAGTTCAACCCACTGAGCATAGAAGTTCCCCACTGGAAATCACTGTCAGTGAGTGGTGCCATCAGTAATGTCCTTTGTGAAGGTAATCCCCCCTGCTTTGCGTTGGTGCCACCATGGAGTTACTATGTAAATGTTCATGTGTGTGGGGGCTTGACCCCACATCATGGGTATAGAAGAGCTTGCCCCCCTGCAAAAATACTTAAAATGTGTTTTTGACTATTTTTGGTATTTTGACCCACAGCGCTTGGAGTTCGTACACCCATAGTGAAACTTTACTGGAAGTGGGAATTGTTATATACTATTTGGCACTGAAACTTTATGCTAATTAGGTGCCAGGACCTTTGGCTGGATGTACCTAATTCTTAAGAGCCTTTGTACCTATTTTCATTGTCTGCAGGGTGAGCAATATGTAAGTGAGTAATTGAAAAATGAAAGAATTAATAAAATACAGCCCCAGAAGCAGTGGATTCAGCTGTGGGCACCACTCATTTATTATGCTACATTCAGCTCCTCACACTGCTTGAATCATGACCTGTACATTTTCCTGACTTTAACTTATCGCATGCTTTTATTCTTTCCAGTCCATTTAACTATTGCATCGCACCTCTTTTGTGTATTTTGTACCTATTTTCTTTCTTTCTGTAAGCCCTCTTTTCTGTCCTATACACTCCCCTTTCCTTCTCTGTGTTACAACACTCCCCTGACATAGTTTTACTGTTAGAATTTCTTCTTTCATCATTACCCAAAGTATTACAGCTAAAGCAGTAGTACTACCATGACCGATCCCTGTCTTCGACTTTCTACCACCTTTCTGAATTCTTTACATACTCTATTGTTCTTCTGATCTACATTAATGATTATGATCAGTATATACACAGCCGCACAGGATTTTGTTAGTAAAGGTCATTGACTCTCCGAGTATTGACCAAAAAAGAATGAAATCACAACATAACAGCAACCAAATAAATAACTAACTCACAAAATCTATACAGTATTAAACCCCTCAACATTAAAATACACACTCAAGTGTTTTTTTTCAGGGAGACAAGCCCCCCCCCCCCACCCCATCTAAATTATATACTTATATACACCAACTCTGCGATCATACAATAATGGGCATATTCCCAATATCCTCTGTACTGCAGTCTTGCACAACTTTCACTATCTCCATGGCTGTCTATAAATAAATGCCACATACTGCAATTCTCAAAGAAAAACTGGCTATAAAATGCAACCATACCCCCCAGCCATACATCACTTACATATTTTGCACATATCCATAAAACTGCTAACACTACATCATTCCCACTAAACTGAGGCTGCACAATTTTGAAGTCGTTTATTTCTCTGACAGCTGAAAACCATTTGATCAATTCTGCGTTTGACAATATGGATCACAAACACACACACACACACACACACACACACACACACACACACACACACACACACACACACACACACACATATGTAGATAGATATAGATATAAAATAAGATACATGTTTTGATTAAATGATGTAAGTGTTCAAGTAATATGGAAACATTTGCAGATACTAATAATAAATTGTATGCATTTCTGTCTGCTTTGCCTATTCCTTTTCTTGTATGTTTTTAGGTTATGTAAAATTCCCTTTGTATTAATAATCGTATCATTTCATCTCTGTTCTGTTTCAACACTGAGTAGAGTGTTAGCATAGTTCTATAATGCTGCTAGCTTTGTACTAACTGGCTCTTTATATACTCTATAATTTGACACTATTACATTATTATCCCTCTAATTTGCCTTTAATCTCAGATTGTTGCTGAACTGTATAGTTAGAATTATTCCACTAACCTGATTAAGTCAAAAGTAAAAATGAAATATCTCACTTTGTATTATTTATTTATTTTACTTTTATTAACCGGGAAAGTCTGACTGGACACAGGTTCCTTTTCAGCGGAGGCCCGGGGAGAAAAGCTCCAGATACAATACAATAGAAGTTAGGATTTCATTACATCTATGAATAAATTCCAGCATGCAATAGTCAAATATTAACATCTTGTTATCAGTACTATATACAAGTATATTATAGACTCATTTCAGTATGTGGTAGGCTGAGTTTTACATTTCTGGTAGTAGGTATAGGTTCATAGGTTCATACTAGGCTATCTGCCCTAGGGCATTTATAAGCCTAGCTAGAGTGTGTGTGGCTTTCACCACCCCTTAGGATGAGAATACTATACCCATTAGTTTGCTGTGCCTCTGTCCAGCAGTGATACAGAGATGATTCCCGGGGTAAACCTACGATCTCCCATCCACTCGTCAAGATTTCTCTTGAACAGAGTCAGTGAGGGGCTCTGCCTCACATGGACTGGGATTCTGTTCCGTAGTGTAGGGAGTCTCTGGGTGATGAATCTGTCCCTCCAGCACATCCTATTTATATCCGTGTTGAGGTTTAAGTCTCTTGCTCTCGTGGTTCTGGTGGATTTGGATTTTTTGAGGTGGAGCATGTCCATTAATTCCGGGTTGGACATAGCCTTGTATGTCAGGCACAGATCACCTCTGAGCAGATGGTATGCGACTGAATAGAGCTGGAGTTTCTTCAGTCGGGCATCGTATGACATATGTTTGAGCCCCTTTATCCTTTTGGTGAGGAACTTTTGGGGTCTTTCCAACTGCTGCAGGTGTCGGGTAAGGTACATTCTGAATGGGGCATTGTACTCAATCATTGGTCTGATAAGTGAAGAGTACAGGGGTACAATGACCTCTCCTGATCTGGATGTGAATCCCGTATATATGATTACACTGACAGACTGAGAGTAGTACAGTATTGGGAAAAACAGTACAAATGTTTTTGTAGCAGTGGTGGTAGTACGGTGTATATCCAGTACATTGTCAGATTAGCAGTAGTAAGGTGTCTGAGAGAAAAGGAACAAGATGTTTTAGTAGGAGCTCACTCAGAAAAGTCTGTGTGTTTGGGGTAGACAGGTCTAACCTGCTTAACTAGAGGAAGTAATAGGTGATTATTAGCAGATGCATTCCAGTGCAGTGGTGGTGCTATGGGAGGGTATAAAGCCATGCTGAGAATGAGATAGTAGGTTATTTGTTAGGAGGTATTGTACACCTGAAGTAGCTGGATAGAACCACTTCCATTCTAGTCATCTCTCTTGGTTCTCTGTTTTACATGCCACTGTCTCAAAAATTCCTATCTGTTCTCTTGCTTTTCTCAACAATCAGTCCTGGATCCACTTTTTTTTTAGTTTTTAATCAGTGATCTCAAGTTAAAGTCTCAAGGGACTTAATATCATTACTGCATGTGACTGCAGCCTTCAGTACATTTTGTCGCTTGTGTTGAAAGGTTCTTCTTCACAATTTTTGGAATGTTCGACATTAGTTCCCATGATGAAGGTTAATTGTAAATGCCAACAAAACCAGAGTCCTAATGTGTGGTACCTATAAAAGTATTTGGCTTCTCTTTAGGTTCAAGTACTGGCTAGCTGTCCTTGTGGGCCTTTTTAAGCCTGGCCAGCCTCCCTTTTCGTGCCTGAATGAACCTCTCTCATTTGGAGTCAGATTGGCCTTACCCATCTCATGGTCAGTAATTATACATCACCCCTAGTGAGAATAACTGGGATCATACCACAGATAATTTGAGGGGACCCATGCATGAGATAAAGCATTTAAGAACTATCTCTGTCCATTAGTAGTATAGAGGCAGTTCTGAGGTAAATTTTCTAATAGCCATACATAGATCTAAAATGTGCTTGAATATGCACTGGGAAGAGCTTTGTTTTACATGGATGGTGAGTCTGTTCGAGAGCAACAGTATCCCTATAAGCTATACCTTTCCTTCTAAACTGTTCTGCTCATGTTGCAGAAGAGGTTTTGATCTTGAGACCAAGTATTCCTGATGCCATTTGACTTTCTAGTGTGCAGTAAATCCATCAGTACTCGGTCAGATGATGCCTTGTATGCCAGACACAGGTCATCTCTTAGCAGTCTGTAGGATACTGAGTATAGTGACAGGACTCTGTCCATGTAGGACATGTTGTTTAGGTCTTGTACCCTTTTAGTAAGGTATCTGTGTGGGTGTTCTAGTTGTTGCATGTGTCTGGATCAATACATTCCAATGGAAGGATTCAATGACTGTCCTGATGAGGGCTGAGTAAAGGGGGACAATGACATCCCCATCCCTAGATCTAGACACAATCCCTTTGTTTATAAACTGCACAATACAGAAGAACTTTCTTACAACAGTAGAGAAATGTTGGTCGAAAGTTAGGTAACTGTCCATGTAATTTTCCAAACCCTGAACAACTTGTTCAACTTTTAGGGGCATATTTTCAGCGTAGTAGTTCCTCGGGGTAGATGACTTTCCAAAAGATATAATAATGCATTTTTTGGTATTTACTTTCAGTGCATGATTTTTGTACTCAGTTATTTTATTTGTTTTGGACAAATGCTCCTGCAGGATGACCAAAATCATATGGGGATTCAATGACTGCTTTGAGCTTGCAGTTATCTGCAGGCTTTATTAGCCAGAGCCCTTTGGTATTGGCTTTTACTTCAGAAAAGTAGATGCCAAACAGGAGCGGTCCCAGCACTGAACCCTGGGGTACTCCACTTGTTACTTGTTTCTTTGTGGAAGTAGCTTCTCCTGTTTTGATCTCCTGCATCCTATATGTGAGCCAGCTGGTAATCCAGTGGGTGACACAGGGGTTTATTCCCAGATTATTTAGCTTTTCTACTATTCCTAAGTGGGGGATTGTGTCAAAAGCTTTGCTCAAGTCAAACTATGTGGTGTGTACCATTTTACCTTCATCCATTGCTTTGGTGGCCTTTTAAAAAAAATCCATTAGGTTAAGTAAGCATGGCCTGCCCTTTACTAATCCAATCTATGACTGGTGTAGTGTTTGTAGGTTCCCTATGTCTTTATTGATTAGTTCCATGTTAAGTCTTTCCATGGATTTGCTAGTCAGACTTATGGGACTATAATTACCTGGGTCTGTGGAAGGTAGATCCTTATGCAGGGGAATAATTGTAACTGTTCTCTCTTCACTTGGTACAAAACTGGTATGGAGGCTGATGTTGAACAGTGTTGTTGGGAGGAATGGCTAAATCATGCTTCATGCTATTTAAGATACATCCAGGATAGTGCCAGAATTAGGAATAATAATAATAATAATAATAATAATAATAATAATAATTGAGAACAAATTGTATTGTTATTGTTATAAAAATCCTCAATCCAAGTGGTGCTCAGATAACTCTGGTTACTGACTTAATACTTAGTACTAAGTACTTAGATGCTCTTTTACATTAGCATTCATCTTTAAATAGCATACCATATGGGAAATAACTAAAGTAGATATGTAACTGAAAACAGCTTATAGGGCCACCAAGCTGCTCTTGACAGAAGCAACGCCAACTATTAGCAAAAACGGGGCAATTTCTAACCTACAACATACAGTTCCACTCTTAGTTTGAGGTTTCAGAAAAACACAAAATAAACAATCGGCCTTCTCAAACTAAAACTGTAGACTCGTTATACTCTCTTCTTCCTGGGAACACCATTACTTTTCCCTTCAAGCTAACTGGATGTCTGTTATAGAATCAAAAATGTCAGTTATCTATTTTTCACCCTAATATATTGCCTTATTTTCACTAGTTACTGGGCATGCTTATTAAAAATCGCTTAAGCCCTATCAGTTACAGTTTATAGTATTTAATGAATGAGAATGAGAAGCAGGGCGGCAATTTCATTTGTGAAACTAATTATTTCCTTTTATCTTAGGCTGTGAAACCTCAAAGTTAGTATATGTAAGGTGAAAGGGTGGGGGCATTTTTGTTTCTCATGTAAAATTAGATTAATTTATTTAAAAAAAAATAACTTTCATAGAAAAGAAATTCTAATAGTCCTAACAATGCTATCACATATTGACTTGTACCTTAAAATGATGGGTCTTTCATTATCTGTTATAATGATGACTTTTCAAAATGTGAGTCTATTTTGTACAACTAAGAGCATCTAAAACTGAGAAAGAAGCGGTACTTAAAAGCAATTAAAACCATTATTACTCTCTTATCTGTCGAAAGAGGCTGCCTGTACTTGCTTTGGAGATGCCAGATACATCTCACCCTGAAAAGAGGGTACTAGTATACTGGAACTAACCAGATCAATAAATGATAAATAAATAAAATAGAATAATTTCCTTGTCAAATCCCTGGATGAAGCTCCTTCCTTTTTCATCTTAGTTACCTTATTCTGTGAGGAAAATTAAAGTGCAAGCTTACCCTAGTTGATTGTCCACAAACAGTCTTTACTATATCTTCCATGCCTTCCAGATCCCCTAATGCCAGTTCCTGTCTCATAAAGCCCTGTCTTATCTCTGCTTACCTAACCCTTACACTTTAGTGGTCTTTATATTCTCATTGAAGAACATTTGTAGATACCTTAATATTTTCTTCTTATGAATTTTGCTACACTATTTCCTTGCCTGCTTAGTTTAAAAATCTGGATGTCCTATATGTGTACTGAATAGTGTTATATTAACACTGCTTTTTTATGCATTTCTGACACGGTCATATCTTTAAAAATGCTGAATTTCTTGAATCATAATTAACAAGTTGCATTTGCATTATCTTTGTAAGTTGATCGTGGTCTGGGTTTTGGATGGAAAGGGCCTTTGGGGCAGTTCACTTGCCTGGGTAATTAAACAATCAACTACATGAAAATGTATACAAAAGACATTTCTCTTAAGCAGATTCCTGTAATACAGTGCAGAAAGGCAGTTGTTAAATGTCAACAGTAAGCCCTTTACCTTCAGCAAGGAGAGTACTTTTACCAGATACCACATTCACTGTTTCATTGTGAAGGACTCTGATAAGCCATAAACACACATATTAGCCTGAGAAAAAGCATTTTGTGTAATGTGATGACAAAATGGAGGGGGGAACTGAAATCCTTTGATGTGAGAAGAAATGTGATTAACTTGGTAAATATAGACAGAAGGAAAGGAGAGGACAGAAGTCTGTGTTATAATTCTGGCACAGTACATTATCATGTGTAAGTGGGAAGAATGTAAGAGATAGCCATATGAATGGCATTTTGAAAGTTAATAATTTTAGATGGGCTTATGCCTCTCAACCTCTTAGTGCAAAAAATCTGGATAAAGCCAAAAGTATTGGGGGTACACAGGTCCAAAAATGGGGACAGATTTTAAATATTGCTATTACGAACTTTGAAAATTGGTAGAATAATAGGTTATGTATTAGCATAATCTTTCTGAAGGATATGAAATCTGAAAATCAAATGTTTGCCATTATTTAGTAATGGCAGTCCTCCATGATTTGCCTGAAAACAATTTTTTTGATGAACAGACCAAAAATATGATGCAAAAATCTGAACATTCTCAGAAATCTGGACAGTTGAGGGGTATAATGGGCTTAAAGAAGCATTAATTTCCAGAGAGGGTGAAGGAGCAATGGAATGCACAATCAGATGTATTGGTTCAGTGCATGCCAGTGGAGGAGTACATGGATGTTGGAAGAGATGGCCTACCTGTTGTAGAAGAGACGGTGTATGGGGGACTGGTCAGAACACTTCGGTAGACTTGGGAAGTCATTTTTTTTTCCTTCAACATTTTGTTTTGCATGTGTGTATGTATGATTATATACACTCTTTGTCTGCCTCCTTCATAAAACTTTTTTGAGGAACCATATTTTATTATTATTTTTTTTTAATATTTTGATGGTAATACTAGATGGAACTAAAAATAAATTCTAGCCATGAACTAAAAAGGCAAGCTACAGGATAAAACAGGTTTATAAAATGAATTAGCAAAGAAAATAAATAACAAAAAAAAAAAAAAATTCAGGACTATCCAAAGTAAAAATATTGTTTAGGCTTCTAAGATATACCTTTGCTACTATGGCTGTATATTTAAACAATAACTCTGTTATATGAATAACAGAACAACATTATTGCTAGCTGTACTATTCAGATTCATCTTATTTTTTTCATTTATTTAATATTACTTTACGTCATTAGTGGTTAACAAAACATTACACTTTACTTGGTATTTTTCAAGCTGATTTTTTTCAGAGTGAATCTATTTCCCCTGCTAGTTGCATAGTTGTTATTTGTGATATCATAAAAGTGCTAGGATGTTATTGGGAAAGTCTTTTTTGCAAACATTTTCTGGTAAACCAGTTGAGTATGTGCATGAACCACTGACAATGAACACTGTTTATGAAATGAAATTTCCAGTAAATCTGATCAACTGAAAGATGTTATAAACTCTGTCACTGCGTATTTGTTTATTATTTACTATTTTAATGGGTTAAACAGACCAGTGGTCTGTTGACTGTTTTCAGCCAAGACCTGGGCTTAGAAAGTAGCATATAAAGGCAAACACATTCTTAAGTGCTGATGGTCAGAATAATGACTTATCATGTGATTTTCTAGTTTAGTAAGTTTCTGGAGCCGGTGATATTTCCAGCTCATTAGCTGAGTGACTTCATCATAAACACCCCATTCATTGGCACTAGTTTAGAAACAAAACTTGTATATAATCTAAGCTTGCCTGACTTTCTGTTCTACACAAGACCCCTTAATTACTTGCTAAATTAGAGAAGTTTTCTGAAACTCACAGGAGGAGGTTAATGTAGCCTTGCAGAGATGACCAAGCTAACATGACACTGATTCAAGGGAACTGCAAGTGATGTGATCCTTAAAGACATCTCTTTTAGGAAACAAAGCCTGCTTTCTCATTGAGTGGCATTAATGTTTTACAATACTCTTGTTTTTAACTTTTTCCTGTCTTGTTTATGTAGCTATGCTCTGACGTAACCTGACTGTTCCACAGACCAAACAGTTAATTGATAAATAGCATGAGGAGCCGAGGATTTATTTCATTGTTTCTGGTTTAATTAAACAGTAATTTAAGTTGTACTGACTTTAACAATCCATTTATATGTACATTTAAGGGCATCTGTGAAATTTAGAAATGATTATGGTAAATGAAAATTGATTTTTGAAGTTTAATGAACTCTCTCTGCTCGCAGTTCTTAAGCAATGCTTACAATATTTATATTCATCCCTGACATTTGCTTGAGTTTTAGAACTTTGATCATGCATTGCAGAGCAGATTACACAGCAGATACAACATGTTAACATATTTTTTAATTAATACTAAGCCAAAGTTAAAAGTGCAGAGCTTTCCAAATAACCTCTGCCTTGAATACTTCTTACTAATGCATTATGTGGCATCAGTGCTAAATTCTCAGATTACCAAACTCCTTCATCCAGTCTCACTTGCTGTACCAACATCTAAACTCCACTGAAGTCCTAATCAAATACCAGGAAGTTCTTTAACAGTATCTGCAGAAACCAGTTTGACAGTGGTTTGTATTTGGCATCGTAATGCCTCATATATTTAATTCCTGTCAAATGGCATTCTTCTTTTTAGTGAATGTGTTAACCTAAGCTTTGGAAACTCTATAATCTTGATAACCTTAGTGCCATTCTGCCAATAACATTTAATCTCATCAGTGTTATTAGACGAGATCTTTGTCTGTTGCCATATTTCTTGTTTCTTTCCAAATTCTCTGTTTACCCTTAGCCTCCACAGTATGGCTTCTATGCGAACGTTCTGGTAACTCATGGAACATTACTAACTATAGAGCTGCCCTGGAAATGCCCTGATATATCCCATCGCTGTACAGGCACCCCTAGCTCTGCTGGTCAGTTACATTGTGGTGATGTAACACAACAGCTCATGCAGTAAGTTGTACAGCAGACAAGCTGGGGCATCTGTGTATCATAGTCAGTTTGGGTTGCTGAATGGCATTCTGGACTACTTAATCGACTGAGGTATATTGAAAAGAATGCACCTGCTCAGCCCTCTATTGTGGTCAGTTCTGCCAATTTGCATATAGTTAGCAGACCTAATATGTCACATTGGCAGCACGTGAATTCTTATAATTTGTTTTATATGCATTATATGTGTGTTTTATGTATTGAATCCTATTGCAATCCTGGGCCTTTGGCGTGGGTCATTTTGGATCAGTACACCAACTCAGTAATAAATAAACAAGCACATATAAGAAATAATACAGTATGTTGTATTTTAAGTAACGTTACTGTGCAGCCTGCAATTTTTATAGGTTATGGCTGGTAAGAGTCATTACATAAGTCTAAATAACTAAATAAACAGATAAATAAAACCTGTCTGAAAGCTACTTCTAGAGTTCATAGGGAATTTGAATGAATCCGAATTCTCCCAGTGGTAGAGAAAGCAAACTACTGAATGATAACTTCTTCCTGTCTAGTTTCCATTTCCTGGGATCATTTCTGTACTCTAAGCAACATCATCCTGTACAAGTTTCCTGCCTCTGATCTACGAGGCCATCTGCTGTTTGGACAGATTATGCCTGAAATACATTTTTTTTTTAAATATTACAAATATGAAAATGTACCTGTTTGCCTTGAATACTAAGAGAACAGTCCATAAACATCTGTCTAACCCCTGCCCCTACACAGTGGTAGATAAGAACTTTGGTCAGTGGTGTGGCATAGTTGAAGCCAGAGCAATCTAGAAGTCTGGGTTTCAGAGCTCACATGAGGAAAGGTCTGCAGAGGAGTTATCTGACACTGAGTGGTAGTCATGACAGGCTAACAACGAGTAATTTTCTGAAAAAAAAATAACTGTCTTTATGGGAGAAAAAGTATGCAATTAAAAAAAAAGACCTTCATTGACATTATGTTAGTAAACTTCTTTGTCTTCAAAATGAAAGAAGTTTCTTTGAAAAGGTGCAATACTTTTCTGCTGTAATGGACAAAGTATGTAATTTTAGCTTACCTGAAATTAGATAAATGATAATCTCGAATCTGTACCAAAACTTAACAAATCTATGGTGCTTCTCAATTAATAACTGTTTCATAGTCCCTTCCCTCTTTCCACGATGACACAAAAGAGTTGAAATGGAATATAAAGGTAGCATGAAAATATCACAAAAAGAAAATATTTAAAAAAGAAGGCATAAGAAAAAGGCGATCAGCAGAAATTTGGATGGTAACATTTCAAGTGGGAAAAAGGGATATGAGGTAAAAGGAACTTAATAAAGTATGAGAAGAAACAGAATAAAAGAAGAAACAAACTGTGAAAGAGTAACAATATGAGACAGTGGGGCACAAATATTAGTGCAGATACTACTCAGGCTATACAATACTGTGGAAATTAATTATTTATGTTATTTGTTTTATTTTTTTTAATTGAGGTAGAACAACAATCTAAAATGAAAAATAATCAAAAATACATATACATGGGATGAAAATAATGTTCTTCTTTTGGCTTTTTCCTAGTTAGGGGTTACCACAGCATAACTCCGGTCCGCTAATGATTGGCAGTAGATTTTTTAACGGGTGCCGAGGTGCCAGCTTGATGCCCAACCTTCGGCAAAGGCATGCCCATTCTACACATGTCTTTCGAACACCACTCGACCACGGGGAGGACATGCAGACTCCACACAGAAGACGCTCCAGCTGACTATCGAACGGGAGAACCTCTTGCTGTGAGGCAACAATGCTACCATTGCACCACTGCGGCTTGCCATGGGATGAAAATAATAGTATGACATATTATTAAGGAGAAAATTAAATGTACCAAAGATACTGTACAGTGTACTAAACAGAATAAAACGGGGAAAAGCTACACTTTAGCAGAGGTAGAACTGAATCTAACAAAGCAAATGCAATATTATATTTAGGAAAGTCTTATATTTATAAGCGGCAGGTTTGAGGGATGTACAAAATAGATGGCCAGAATAATTCAACAAGACAACAGTGCAGGATGCATTATTACATTGTGGAGATTAGTGACATAAAAAACAAGATGATTTACACATTTATGAAGAGTTTAAACTGTTAATACTGTCCTTTCAGTCCTAACAGTGCTCAGAGAGTTGAGAAACACTAAAATAATGATACAGATTCTGTGAAACAATTAAAATGGTATATTGATCTCTGAGAAAACGTTTTTAACAAAAAATGGTAATATGGAAAGAAAAGAATATATCTGAAACCACCTGGCAAAAGAAAACATTTCCATGAGTTTCAAACATGGTTAGGAAACAACATCATGGAAAATGTTGCCTATCCTTTTCAGAAAGCAAGACAGTAGAAAGAAAAAAATATAGAGTCCAATGAGAGTAATGTAGGCAAACATAGTGAGTTTACACAGAAAATGGAACTGTGGTAATGGCAAATGAAAGAAAAGGAAGCTATTATTAAAATAATAAGTATGAAATGGTTTGAAAGACAGTAATTGGTAAATGTACATACAGAATTATGATAGATTCACTATTTAAAAGAAGAAAATGCAGAATGACAGATGAAGGTATAAATGTAGTTTGGGCATAGACTAATTTGTTCAGAGACACTGCTGCTGGGAAGGACAGCAGGACGATTGTTAGAATGAGGTATTCAGGTAATGGGAAGGGATTGTCAAGGGAGGGTAAGGGTTAATGGTTAGAAAGGAGGGATAGTTTAGGCAGGAATTGAGGTAAGGAGGATATAGGTAAGGAGGGGATGAGGGTTTTTATGCAGTTTACTTTGGTATAGATGTTGTGAGATTTTGGTATGAGGAAGAGTAACTATTTTTTTTGGGGGGGGGTATAATTGTGGTTGTTGTGGTGGCCTGGGATTTGTGTAGATGGTAGGGGCTCACATGATGTAAAGGACAGGTTTCTTTTAGATCAGTTTGTCAGATTTGTTAGTTTGGTTTACTTTGATGTAGCCTGTGGAACCTCTTGGATTGCTATAATTGTTAGGGTGATAGTTACTGCACAGTGGAATCAGACTCAGATGTTTTTCTCTCTCTGTGTCACTTCATTCCAAGTAGCTCTTGGAGCAAGCTGAAGAGATTTGTCATTGGCCTTAGTGAACTTTGTTATAATGTTTCCAGGGTGTAGGATTTTATGTCCAACTGAGTTCAATGAAGCGTGAATTCATAGATGTCTGTTTGTGAGGTTATGTGGCACCAGGTAGAGGTGGGAAGGACCGTTGTGTGTCTTCATGCCCTTCTGCACATTTGTTTAATTAGAGCAATTTGCAAAAAAGATAAATGTGTAACAATGTAATCAAATGCTTTATTTACATTTCTTTAATATTCTGAAAACATTGTGACTAATGAATGTAAAATAATTTGGATTTTTTAAGATGAACTGGATTAAAGTTTCACCGTTACTCTTTTTTATTGTCTTCATCTTCACTTCTTTCCTAGCCCTCTATCCTTTCCAGAGCATAGGATTCATGTAAATTATATTATTTATTAACAATACCTCTGTTTTTTAAATAGCTAAGAAGTTAGATTTCCCTTTTGTAGTTTTCCTGTAAGTAATGAAAATGTGTTATACTGTGTCATTGTTGTAATTGCCCACCTTGTAATATTCTGTAATGTCTTTACTGGCTATTATTTTCTTTGTTTGTCTGTCTGTGGCTGTTTGTTGATAGTGCTGCTCCTGGCTGTCATCAGGCATTGTGAGTTGGGTTTACTGTGGAGAAGTGATGTTGCTGAGCATGTGTATTGGAGCTTGGAGCCCTTTACCCTCACTAAGCAAATCCCTTCAAATGCAATCTGTTCATTGAATTAGTTATGCTAAGAGGTGACAGGCTGTTTGTAAAAGCAGCAGGTGGCTGACTCTCCTTCCCTGCTTACATCTGGGTGAGTTGACTACTATCTACATCTCAACATCAAAGGTTATTGCTTGTGCTGGTACTGGGCTGGGAGGCTCTGACTGGGAGGTAGTTGTTTTCGGTGCATTATCCCTCTGCTGGCACAGCTGTTGAGGTGAACTGGCTCTACTGCTGCTTTCTCAGTGATTGGTTGGTCTGTAATGTATCGGTTATCATGTTTATTGAGTGTTTTTTTGGTGGACCGTGGTTGATAGTGGAAGCTGTGGGTTGAAAGCTGTGTAAGGTGAATTGGTTTTGGATGGTTAAGATTGTGAAGGGAGTGGGATGCTTTATATAATCCCACAGTAGTCAGTAGCACAGTCATTACAGCTGGTAGTAGCACATCCATTTGCTAGTATGGAATGAGCTTGGGAAGGGTATAGCGAGAACAGATAAGTGTAGTAGTACATACAGTGAGGTGATTATGCTTGTGACCTTATAGCAGACAAATGCAAGCAGAGCAGTTGTTCGCTTGGTTGGAGGGGTTAAGTAGGTTAGGGCGGTAGTGTTTATATATTTTCCCCCTCCTGCTCTTGGTTTTCTCTCTGTTTACAGATGGCACACACTCGCAGTTTAAAGGCGAGATGGGCAGCTATTATGTCTCAGGCAAAGAAGTTGTTCAAGGAGGTGCGGCAGAGGATTCACCAGCAGTGGAAGTTCCCAGTGTAGTTGGAGGCAAGAGATGAGAGAAGTAAGTGAGATGAACATCTACCAACAGAGGGATGAAAGCCAGGAAGTCGATGGTCAGCTCTGTTGGTGAGGGCTCTGATGCTGAAGCAGCGAATATAGGCACAGCTGCAGGTAATGACAATATATCAGGGATAGGTAGGGTTAACGTTAGGTCAAATACTGCTAGGGGTGGGGGTGTGGTTCTGGAAGGTTTAGACGAGATGCTGCAGGGTTTGGTTAGGGGATGGTGGAGGTGATCAGGATTCACTCGGATGCAGTGAAAAGGTGCAGGACAATATATCTGGTTCAGAGGCCAAGGGGGATGAGACAGGGACCCTGCTATTAGGGAGTGTAGGACTGGTTCTGGAGTAGGGAAGCCCACTTCAGCGTAAAGTGGGTTCCAATTTTTGGAATTCGCCCAGGACATTGGTTGGCTACTCAGACACTGGCAATGGGGGAAGGGGGTGTTTTTCTTTATCCACATATTCCTACTTTGGTAAAGGAGAAGATATGGAAAAGTGAGCATGTGGACATATTTTAGTTGATCTACAATGAAGGAGTGCAGTGCCTAGTTGAAGTGGACAAATCAGGTAATAAGGACTTGCTGACAGCTGTTGCAGCTTTGGGTTAGAAGAGAGTTGGAAGGTTTAGAGGCAGGACTTGGGAGAATTTAGTGCTGGGTTTTGTTTATTATATGGTGGTCTATTTGGAAAAGGATAGCCCTAAGGGTCTACCATTGCTATCTTACTTTTTAACAATCCATGAGGCTCAGATATTGTATGGGGGAAATCTATTGCTGTGGTATGATCAGCAGTTATGCAAAAGGAAGGTCGAGCAAGCATTAAAATAGGAGGTGAGGCATCTGGATATTTGGCTGGCTATGATATGGGATAGCATGAGTGGACTACCTAGACTAACTAGGGTAGGGGGTAAGTCAGCTGGTACCTGCTGGGCATTTAACTCAGGTAGATGTGCCTGGCCAGTGTGTAGATTTTCACACACTTTTTCAATTTTTGCTGGGGGTACATAAAGCTTTGCAGTGCTGGCTTTAAGAAGAGGATTGGGGGCACACTGTTTCCACCCAGAATGTTGGTGGACTCCCTTTGTTGCAAGGTCAGCAAGGTGTTAGAGGATGGGGAAGTTTTTGAGAGCAGAGAGGGGGCATCTCCTTTTGAGGGCAGAGAGATAGGCCAGCCTACCCATTTGCCCATTAAGGTACATTTTTTCTTGTAGGTTTTGGTGAACTTTCTGGACGCAGAAGTCACTAACAAGTTGATTTCAGGGTTTTTAAAGGGGTTTTCCATCAAATTGGTGATGCAGGCAGATAGTGTAATTTGTAAAAATTTGCATTCTGTTCAAGGGAAGCAGGATATTTTGCAAGGGCTCATTTAGAAAGAGTTGCAGGATGGTATAGCCTATTGGGTCCTTTTGATTACCTTCCTTTTGTTAGTTTTAAGGTATCCCCTTTGGGGTTGGTCCCTAAGAAAACACCCGGGCAGTTTTGAATGATTCACCATTTATCCTTTTCATGGGGTCAGTTTGTCAATGATTTTATTTCCAAAGAGGACTCGCAGGTCAGGTGTGCATCTTTGGACAATGCGATGGAGATGATTAAGGGGTTTGAGGATGCTTGGCTAATGAAGGTCGATATTGAATCAGCATTTTGGTTGTTGCCAGTGAGGGAGGATGAATGGCCATTATTGGGTATGGTGATTGATAACAAGTTTTATTTTGATAAGGCCATGCCTGTGGGTTGAGCGATGGCTTGTGCCATTTTTAAGAAATTTAGTTCTGCTCTTCACTGGCTATGGCAGCAAAAGGTGAGTAGTCAGAGGGTTGTTCATTATTTAGATGATTTCCTTTTAACAGGTGAAGGCCAGGATGGAGCTAAGGAAGGGATGCAAGTCTTCACTGATACATGCGAGGAGTTGGGTTTCCCACTCACAAGGAAGAAGCTAGAGGGACCGGCTAAGGCTTTATGTTTTTTAGGGTTGACTGTTGCTGCAGGTCAATGTTTGCTTTGTCTCACGGTGGAAAAAATAAAGAAGGGTAAGACTGGGTGGTTGATGACTAAAGTTAATTAGAGATGTTATGGAACTTTTGGACCTTTTGAATTTTGAATGTGTAGCGATTAGTCCAGGCAGAATGTTTTACAGGTCAGAAGCATTTCTGCTAAAATGGGGAAAAAGAAAACACCATTATTTGTGAGTTATTAAGCTAGTATGAGCAGATTTGGATTTTTGGGTGTCATTTCTTGACCGTTTCTATGGTATTTCTTACTGGAAGACAGAATGGGTTACTTAAAAGGATTTGCGATTTTTTACAGACGCGTCAGTGGACACGGAATAGATGCATACTTCAATGGGGAATGGTTTGCGGTTCACTGGCCCGATGTCTGGGAAGAAGAGTGGAAGAAGTATGTGGCTTTTTTGAAGCTGATGCCTATTTGGGCAGCCTCTGTAGTTTGGCAGGAACACTTGTGGGATAGAAAGGTGATTTTTAATTTAGACAGCTGGGCAGTGGTGCAGGTTTTAAGAATGGAAACTGCTAAATCTAAGTTGCTATTTTTTAAGGAAACTTGTGTTGCAAAGTTTATTAATTTTTCTTTTTCAGTTGTACATTTACCAGATACAAAGAACTCAATAGCTGATGGCCTTTTTCGCTTTCAGTTTCACAGATTTTGAAAACTGGCTCTGGAGGAGTGGGGTTTGTACCAATGTTGGTGCTGAAAGAGGTGTGGCATCTTGATCAGATGTAGGGGGATGGCTTATTCAGCAATTGTGGCCAGAAGCGATGTGGAAGGCTTATTGTAGGGCCTTGGCTACATTTGGTGAATATGATTCAGAGCTGCTGGAGGAAGCAAGAGTAAAGTTGTTGATGTTGTTGTGGCATTATTTGACTAGGGAGTGATTGAAGGGACAGGTGGTTAAATCAGTTAGAGTACATTTAGTGGTTCTTAAGATATTTGTGAAGGTGGCTGGATTGGAGAACTTAACCAGATCATGGACAGTAGCGAGTATGTTGAAAGGGTGGGAGCTAGTTTGTGCCAGGAAGAGTGATATGCATTGCTGATGACAAAACAGGCCCTTAGGGTGTTGCTGTCAGGGTTATGGTTATTGGTGGGGAATTCTGCGGAGTACCCACTTT
This sequence comes from Protopterus annectens, assembly GCF_019279795.1. Taxonomy (NCBI): domain Eukaryota; kingdom Metazoa; phylum Chordata; order Ceratodontiformes; family Protopteridae; genus Protopterus; species Protopterus annectens. Next base: position 722,546,829 of record NC_056751.1, on the reverse strand, counting down.
GGGCTACTTTAGTAGTGTGGATGTACAGAGGAACATTTAGAGTGAATGAGCTGTTGGGTTCATTATTGTGGAGGGACGTTTTTATTTTTTCTTTCACAGTGCTGGTTTGGCTAAAGCAATCTAAAATGGATCAAGTGGACAGGGGTGCACAGATTATGTTGCGTGGATATGCTGAGGAGTTCCTTTGTCCATGGCATGGGTAAGAAACTGCAGCTTTTGCATGGAGGTAGACCACAGGATTTATTTTTTCGTACTCATAGTGGGAGAGTGGAAGAAGCCAGTCAATTTACATGGCTGATATAGAAAGCCTTCCAGTGTTTAGGTTTCCAAGATGAAAGGTTTTCCATACATTATTTTCAGATTGGGAGGGCATCTGATTTGACTAGCAAAGGGAGGTCAGTGGAGGTCATAAAGAAAGTTGGGTGGTTTTCATCAGGGGCATTTTTATCTTATGTAAGGGAAGTGGAATGTTATGCTTGATGACAGTTATTAATGTTTTCTCTCTCCCTTTAGGTGGGGTTGTTGTCATATTAGGCCATTCCTTTCTGCATTGGGAGGCCAAGAGAGCTGTGATTAGACCAGACAGAGTTGGGATGGGGTTAAAGCAATACAGGTGGAAAGTGTTTTGGTAATGTTTTAGAGGTCTAAGGTGGCATTAACTCATGGACAAGCTGGAAGATATTCAGTCCGGCAGTGGGATACCATGTATTTTGGTCCTCTATTTGGCAAGTAATGATTTGGGTTGAGTTCTAAAGCAGCAGTTAGTATCTAGGATGGTGTGGGATTTAGCAAGTTAGAGGTATAGGTTTCCATCTACGATTATAATCTGGTCGGAGATAGACTCACACTTGGTTTGGAGGTATGCTGCTAAGTTTATGGGTATTGAGTGGGCTCTCTGTTTTGTTAATCATTGATTTTCAAGAGTTTTGGGGCAGTTGGATGTTTCTATCATTGATCATAGGGATTTTGATGACAGAGATCCAATTTGGTTTTGGGAGAATGGGTAAATCTAAGTAATTTGAGTCTGGACCTTTTTAATGTGCACCTTTCATTGTTTTTGAAGAAGTTAGTTATGTTGTTGTAGACTTTGAGGAAGGGGGGACAGCCTGTTATCAGGCTGGTGGGCAGAAAAGAGGGGCTGTGATGAACCCCTCTTCTGTTGCCCCTGTGATGAACCCCTCTTCTGTTGCCCCCTTCTAGTTTATTTCTGATTGGGTTGGTATGATGTGTTTGGTTGGTTATAGAAGTGAACAGTATTATGCTGCATCTAACGGGAGGTTGGGTTTAAGTGAGTGTATTGATTTAACATGACTTTACATCAATAGTAAGGTGAAGGTGAGTGGGTAATGCTGTCTACTGTAATTTGTTATGTTGGAATTTGTGACATTTGACTATACTGAATTTATCATATGTTTACTGTTAATAAGTGGTCATCTTATACTAACTGGTATAGTTATTTGTATGCAAGGGGGGATCTGGACAATAATATTTTTGCAACATTATATTACACTAATACATGAAACAAAAATATGGTGGTAAGACTGAATAAGTTATACTAAGGATAAAATTCTTAAGTGATGAATGGGACATTGTTGTAGTCTCTTGACCACTAGATTAAAAATGGCAGGATAAGGTGAAGGATTATGGTGAAAAATCCCAGTTGTCATAATCATTATATATAATAAGTAGGAGATTTCTTGTTGGCTGTTAGCCTAGTATAAACCTATGAACCATTTATTAGTCCTACATGAGTTCTCTGCTAGCTGCCAATATACTTTGTTCCTTATGTGTTTGCATCATGTGATAAGGACAGAAATATTCACATGATATAAACACATAAGGAACAAAGTGTATTGGCAGCTAGTAGAGAACCCATTTAGGGCTAATAAAAAGTTCATAGGTTTATACTAGGCTAACAGCCAACAGGGTCTTTATAAGCCTAGCAATGGAATTCAGCCCAGTTTTGTCCCTGAGTTCCTTGGACGTCTATATGGTTGGGTATGTCAGTAATAAAGTAGCAAACGGTTATGTGGTGGGTTTGTTAGTTGGGGATTAATTTACGTGCTAACAGCCTCTGCTTATGATTTGGATGGCATAGAATGATTTTCTTACTATCTTGACTATGTGTTGGTTGAAGGCCAGATTACTATATACATATGTTACCAGATCCTTAACTATTGGTTCAACACTTAGGGGTGTTTTATTGATGGAGTAATTAGCTTGGGTGGATGACTTTCCAAAGGGCACCATAGTGCATTTCTTTACATTGAGTTTTAATCAGTGGTTTATGGCACCAATCATGTGTTTGTGTTTGACCTCTTGTAAGAGGTTGTTGTCATGGGGGAACTCTATGACAGCTCCCAATTTACAGTCATCTAGGAACTTGGTGAGCCACCGGCCTTTAACGTTAGCCTTTACTTCCGAGAAGTAGATGCCAAACAGGAGCAGACAAAATATGGAGCCCTGGAGTACTCCACTGGTGACCAGTCTCCTGGTGGAGATGGTCTTATCAGTTCTGATTTCTGGGTCTTCTCTGTCAGCCAGTATAAGTCTATGATATAGCAGAAGCACCAAAAATGAAAGTAACCATTTTTATGTTAGGCATAACAATGACTAAAACAATTGTGGCTGTGTCAGTGCAAGAAAGGTTACTAAAAAGTAGTCAAAAGATCAAAAATGAAATATAAAGTAATAAATCACATGGCAAAAATGGAACAAAAATAATAATGATTCTGTAGGAATATGAAAATGGAAAGAATTTAAAGAATATGAATAAAATATGACTATAGAATACTTAAAAAGAAACTGAAAATATTACAGTGGTATAATATCAGACTTAATGAGACTGATAAACATAACAAAGTGAATACAGCAGGACTGTAGGAGATGTAGCATATGACAGTTAAGGAAATAAAAGGACAGTTAACAGAGAGGAAAACATGAATAAGAACCACAGACTGGGAAACAGATAGAGCAGGATATCATTTTAAGTATATTTGAAGCAAAAGAGAAAGAGTAAACAATATTTAAGGCACTTGAACATAAATATTAAACAATTGGAAGTGATTGAAGAAAATTATATAATTATTTTTAGAATATTACACCAGAAGAAATAAATGTAAAGGGAACGAAGAGGTGAACTGATGTGATGAATGTTGAAGTTATAACAGAAATTACAGATGACTCTATAAGAACTGATTAAAAAGTAAAGACAGACATTAGTGTACATGGAGAGGGCATCAATAAATGCAATTAAGAATAAAGACCTATTGGAAATAGAACAATTAATAATTTGATGACTGACAATTATTTAAAGGAAGTTTAGAAAAAAAGGGTTGGAAATTTACACCTCTGACAGCATATCATTAAACTAAGATGGAAGACAGTTGGAGGTGATGGAATTCAAGCAGTAAACATTAGGTAAAATGGAATACAGAACACAGCAGAGGAACACACAAGAGCGACTCAGGGTACAGCTGGGTACTGCAAGGGATCACGGTAGGGAGATAGAAGAGCTGTAAACAGTAATGCAGCAGAAGAGGGTAGACATTGCCAATATCACAGAAATGTGGGCCATTAGAAAGAGGAGGTGGGACATAAATGTGCCTAAGTGATAGTTGTATATGGATGGCAGTGAAAGGAGAGCTAGAAGTAATCTGTATAATGCAGGGCATGAGATATGAGTTCAAAGAAAAGGAAGAACACTAATTCAAGGATGGAGCAAAAGAATGAACAGGATCAGAGCCCATGTTTCACTACACTGTCTGTTAAGGTAAAGGAAGGGTAGGAGCTTGTAGATTGATCCCCAGGGCATTAAAAGAGAAGGGTGAGATTGAAGTAGAGAATAAGGGAGTGGTGTAGGAGTAAGAGGGTAATATATATGGCAGTTCAGAGTCTGTCAATAATTTGAAAGAAGCAGCGTTGCTAAAACTGATGAAATTTGGAATAGTATGAAGAGAAGGGGGGAAAAATAAGTTAGATAAAGGACTCAGCAAAGGATTCCTTGACGGTTTATAATTGGGCAAAACTTATTTTTCAAATTGTACACACAACCACTAGGATTCAGAAATATATGGAAAACAAACTATTTAATACCTGGTGACAACTTAACTTTATAACTAAAACAAATAAAATCTAGGCTTTCACATCTTCACAATGCTTTATCAAATACATAACTGTACTATTCACAAAAGCACTTAAATAAAGAAATAGATGCTATGTATGTGACCAATTATGTCTTCAAGCCTCTCCCTTTTAACATAGGCTTAAGGCTACAGCTGTCATTTAGCCCTGGATATGTTGTGATATTTAAGACAATAATCCACTTATACAAAGAGCTGGTTCATAGTCAAATGGGGCCCCACACACCCATACCATTATCCCATTACTTCATTGTCTATCCCCAATTATAATAAAACCTGTGAGGGTATATACTATTTTCCATTTAATTTTTACAATGATCACAGATTTGATTTGATTTCATAGATTTATAGGTGTGTACTAGGCTAATGGTCCTGGGGCCTTTATAAGCCTAGCCCATAGGATTACCCTGGCATCATGCCATCCAAACTTAGTTCCCAGTGCCTCTGTCAAGTAAAGCCACTGGAGTGATCCCTGAGATGAATTTTCTATTTCACATCCACTCATCAAGATTTCTCTTGAAGAGGGCCACTGAAGTGCCCTGCTTGACATGTATTGGAAGTCTATTCCATAGCATGGGCAGTCTCTAGTTATGAACCTGTCCCTCCAGCATGTTCTGTTGATTGTGGTAATGAGGTTGAGGTGTCTGGAGTGTGTGGTGTGGATGGATTGGGATTTCTTTAGATGTAGCATTTCTAACAGAGCTGGGTTAGATATGGCTTTGTATGTCAAGCAGAGATCACCACTAAGTAGGCGATATGGGACAGAGAATAGTTGGAGTTTTTTGAGTCTGTCCATACAGGACAAGTGCTTAAAGCCTAGGATCCTCTTTGTGAGGTACTTTTGTGGCCTCTCCAGTTGCTGCAGGTGTCTAGTGAGGTACATGCCAAATGGGGCATTGTACTCAATGACTGGCCTAATGAGGGAAGAGTAGAGGGAGACAATGACCTCTTTCTTCCTGGATGCAAAACCCTTAGTAATGAGAGATTTCAAACTTTTATTTTATATTTTACAGCAAAAACATGGAGACATTTGCTAAACAAAACAAAACAAAGCAGTCTCACATTGAAAACAGGCTTAGCATAAGCAAAAATAAACTTCTCTTCCCAGGGGCGGCCCGTGCTATCGGGCTGCCGGACTGCAGCCCCCTCAACCAAAAAAAAAAAGAAAGAAGAAAGAAAAAAAATATTTTTAAAATTCACGGACTCCGCGCATGCGCAGTAGTCCAGACTACTGCGAGTCTACTGCGCATGCTCGTGGCAGTCCGGCAATCCAGGTAGGGGAACATAGGAGATGTCTGTGCACTTTTAAAGTGCACAGACTCGCTGGGAAAATGCGTCGGGACCGAACTGCAACAGCAGCAGTCAGCATTGGGACTGTGGAGTAGGGTTTGGATCGCGGGAATCTCGCGGGACTATGGAGTATTGCCCGGGCATTTGGATTAACGTTATGGGGAATGGGCAGCAAGGACAGGTAAGTGTGTTATTTATTTTAGTCTAGAATGGTAGGGAAGTGTGTGAATGAATATTTGAATGGCCTGGTGTGTGTGTTTATTGTTTAGTAGGGAAGTGTGTGAATGAATATTTGAATGGCCTGGTGTGTGTGTTTATTGTTTAGTAGGGAAGTGTGTGAATGAATATTTGAATGGCCTGGTGCGTGTGTTTATTGTTTAGTAGGGAAGTGTGTGAATGAATATTTGAATGGCCTGGTGCGTGTGTTTATTGTTTAGTAGGGAAGTGTGTGAATGAATATTTGAATGGCCTGGTGTGTGTGTTTATTGTTTAGTAGGGAAGTGTGTGAATGAATATTTGAATGGCCTGGTGTGTGTGTTTATTGTTTAGTAGGGAAGTGTGTGAATGAATATTTGAATGGCCTGGTGCGTGTGTTTATTGTTTAGTAGGGAAGTGTGTGAATGAATATTTGAATGGCCTAGTGCGTGTGTTTATTGTTTAGTAGGGAAGTGTGTGAATGAATATTTGAATGGCCTGGTGTGTGTGTTTATTGTTTAGTAGGGAAGTGTGTGAATGAATATTTGAATGGCCTGGTGCGTGTGTTTATTGTTTAGTAGGGAAGTGTGTGAATGAATATTTGAATGGCCTGGTGTGTGTGTTTATTGTTTAGTAGGGAAGTGTGTGAATGAATATTTGAATGGCCTGGTGTGTGTGTTTATTGTTTAGTAGGGAAGTGTGTGAATGAATATTTGAATGGCCTGGTGTGTGTGTTTATTGTTTAGTAGGGAAGTGTGTGAATGAATATTTGAATGGCCTGGTGTGTGTGTTTATTGTTTAGTAGGGAAGTGTGTGAATGAATATTTGAATGGCCTGGTGTGTGTGTTTATTGTTTAGTAGGGAAGTGTGTGAATGAATATTTGAATGGCCTGGTGTGTGTGTTTATTGTTTAGTAGGGAAGTGTGTGAATGAATATTTGAATGGCCTGGTGTGTGTGTTTATTGTTTAGTAGGGAAGTGTGTGAATGAATATTTGAATGGCCTGGTGTGTGTGTTTATTGTTTAGTAGGGAAGTGTGTGAATGAATATTTGAATGGCCTGGTGTGTGTGTTTATTGTTTAGTAGGGAAGTGTGTGAATGAATATTTGAATGGCCTGGTGTGTGTGTTTATTGTTTAGTAGGGAAGTGTGTGAATGAATATTTGAATGGCCTGGTGTGTGTGTTTATTGTTTAGTAGGGAAGTGTGTGAATGAATATTTGAATGGCCTGGTGTGTGTGTTTATTGTTTAGTAGGGAAGTGTGTGAATGAATATTTGAATGGCCTGGTGTGTGTGTTTATTGTTTAGTAGGGAAGTGTGTGAATGAATATTTGAATGGCCTGGTGTGTGTGTTTATTGTTTAGTAGGGAAGTGTGTGAATGAATATTTGAATGGCCTGGTGTGTGTGTTTATTGTTTAGTAGGGAAGTGTGTGAATGAATATTTGAATGGCCTGGTGTGTGTGTTTATTGTTTAGTAGGGAAGTGTGTGAATGAATATTTGAATGGCCTGGTGTGTGTGTTTATTGTTTAGTAGGGAAGTGTGTGAATGAATATTTGAATGGCCTGGTGTGTGTGTTTATTGTTTAGTAGGGAAGTGTGTGAATGAATATTTGAATGGCCTGGTGTGTGTGTTTATTGTTTAGTAGGGAAGTGTGTGAATGAATATTTGAATGGCCTGGTGTGTGTGTTTATTGTTTAGTAGGGAAGTGTGTGAATGAATATTTGAATGGCCTGGTGTGTGTGTTTATTGTTTAGTAGGGAAGTGTGTGAATGAATATTTGAATGGCCTGGTGTGTGTGTTTATTGTTTAGTAGGGAAGTGTGTGAATGAATATTTGAATGGCCTGGTGTGTGTGTTTATTGTTTAGTAGGGAAGTGTGTGAATGAATATTTGAATGGCCTGGTGTGTGTGTTTATTGTTTAGTAGGGAAGTGTGTGAATGAATATTTGAATGGCCTGGTGTGTGTGTTTATTGTTTAGTAGGGAAGTGTGTGAATGAATATTTGAATGGCCTGGTGTGTGTGTTTATTGTTTAGTAGGGAAGTGTGTGAATGAATATTTGAATGGCCTGGTGTGTGTGTTTATTGTTTAGTAGGGAAGTGTGTGAATGAATATTTGAATGGCCTGGTGTGTGTGTTTATTGTTTAGTAGGGAAGTGTGTGAATGAATATTTGAATGGCCTGGTGTGTGTGTTTATTGTTTAGTAGGGAAGTGTGTGAATGAATATTTGAATGGCCTGGTGTGTGTGTTTATTGTTTAGTAGGGAAGTGTGTGAATGAATATTTGAATGGCCTGGTGTGTGTGTTTAGTAGGGTGTGTGTGTGTGTGTGTGTGTGTGTGTGTGTGTGTGTGTGTGTGTGTGTGTGTGTGTGTGTGTGTGTGTGTGTGTGTGTGTGTGTGTGAGAAAATGCCCCAGGTGCTCATGGCGGTGTGGTAGGGAATTCCTCAGGCTTGAACCCTGTATGCAGGTGTTAAAGACTTGAGTTCCCTACCCACCACCATTTGTAAAAAAGTTGCAGATTTTTGCCTCATATTTGATCTGATCTGTTCCTCATAATATCTGTGGTTTGTAAATGTTTTAATGCTTGATATTTTATGGTGTAGTAGTAGCATTGTTGCCTCACTGCTGCAGGTTCTCAGGTTTGATTCTTGGCTGGGGTTCCTTCTTTGTGGGGTCTGTATCTTCTCCCTGTGTTTGTGTGGGTTTGCTTTTGTGTCCTCCCATGTTACAAAGACATGTCTGCATTATTTCTTCCTGGGCCTCTGCTGAAAATTGTTTTTGTTCCAAGTCAGACTGTCCTGATTAACAAATGTTAAATAAAATTGACAGGCATTTGAATTTCAGACTTCAGGTTTCTGAATGTTTAATTCCTTGCATAATTGATGGTGCAATGGTAGTATTGTTGCCTCACAGCTATAGGTTTTCTGGTTTGATTCTTGGTTGGGGTGGCTTCTGTGTGGAGTCTGCATCTCCTCCCTGTGTTTGTGTGGATTTGCTCTGGTGCCCTGTCATTTTACAAAGACGTGTCTGCAGTATTAATCCCTGCGTCTCTGCTGAAAATTGGTTTTGTTCTGTCCGCAGTAAAATTGATCGGCATTTGAATTTCAAACTTCATGTTCTTCAGAATACATAGTAGCACAACCTTTTTTTCTAGCAATTTTCTAAGTTTATAAGATGAATATTTTAAATTTGTCCCTATTTTTGGGACTGTATTCCCCCATTATTGGCTTCGTCCAGGTTTTTGTGCTAAGGTTGACAGCTATGGCAAGAACTGAATATGTTTGAGGGCTGTATTCCCTCATTATTGGGTTTGTCCAGGTGTTTTGTACTAAGAGGTTGACAGCTATGGTGAGAACTGAATTCACTAAATGATAGCCATTTAAGTTTCAGTCTTCCTCTCTTTTACAAAGCAGCTGATGTGGCATAGTGGTATGTTACTCTGACTGTTTTTTGCTCAGGGACCTTGGCAGTAAAATATATGGTGGCAACACAACATTTTATTCTAGCAACTTTCCAAGATTATACAAGCAATGTTTAATGTGTCCTTGGTTTTTGGGCTTTTGACCCCCCCCCCCATGCAGTTGAGTATTGAGTAGATTTTACAAGGAGCTGAGAGCTGCAGGGGAATAGAAGTTTACTGCTATGCCTAGTTAATACTATAGCACAACAGGTTGTGTACTTGCTTTTGATGTAGAAGGCTGTGGGTTCTACTCCCACAAGGGGTGGATCCTGCCATACTCAGAATGTTCTCCTTGGTGAAGATACTAACTATGAGTTTGTTATCAGTTTGCCATCCATTTCCTCTTGCAATATTATTACTAGCTTATCATTTTTTAATGTAATATAGGCAATTTATTCCTGAGGGGCAACAGACACTTTATTTTTCGATGAAACCATGAAATATAAAGGTGATTGCTAGCAGCAACCGCTTCATTAGTTACATATTTCTTTAATGTGGAATTATTTAGATGACTTACTTCAGAGATTGTGCATATTTACTGATAATGGACTGTAGAATTGTGCATATTTACTGATAAAGGTGGACTGTAGAATTGTGCATATTTACTGATAATGGTGGACTGTAGAATTGTGCATATTTACTAATAATGGTGGACCGTGGAATTGTGCATATTTACTAATAATGGTGGACTGTAGAATTGTGTATATTTACTAATAATGGTGGACTGTGGAAGTCTGAGTAGACTTTCTTTATGATAAATGTTCTCAACTGGGCAGTTTTGCCATTATGGGTGCATATGGTTTGTTTCATTGCTTACTGGAAAAATGTTCAAAACAAATTTAAAACACCCTCTAACAAGTGTACTGTATTGTACAAGGAATATAATTTTAGTACAATGAGGAAGGTGTATCAAAGAGCACATGTATGTTTCATATGCAAGGGGCCTATGATTCGAAAACAGCCCAAAATTAATCTTTATCTGCCACTGGCAAAATGTATTTTCTTTGAATGTGGGTTTCAATGCTGTTTCAATGAATGTGAGTTTCAAGGGCAGAGAAGTTTTAATGCTAAGTTTTCATTGTGAGACTGCATTGCTTTGTTTAACAGATGACTTGGTGTTTGTGCTGTAAAATACAAAATAAAACTTTCAAATGAAGTCCAACTTATCATAGAAGTAAAGCAGTATGCACATTAGTGTTTATGGTAAATGGAGTTGAATGGCCAAGTAATGGTTCATTGGAATGGCTGCAGAGGCTCCATTCAACCATTATTTTGTCAGGGGGGGAAGGGCAGCAAACTCAGACAGGCCCAGCTGAACTATACCTCCCAACTGTCCAGATTTTCAAAGAATGAATAGATTTTTGCTTCTTATTTTTAGTTTGTTCATAAAATTTGTAGTTTTAATTCCTAAATGATTTGCCAGAAGTCACTAAATAATAAGTTTCAGACTTCATAACCTTCAGAAAAATGCATGTTAAAGTAAGAGCTGTTCTATCAACTGTCTCAATTTATACAAGAGCAATTTTTAGTACTGTTTATATGTGCCCCAATATATTTGGCCTTGTTCAGATTTACTGCATTAACAGGTTGAGAGGTACATGCAAATAAATTGCTTTATAGAATTAGGCATAGCCAACCTCTCAACTGTCCCCAATTTTGGCTCAAAATGTTGCTCTTCCCCTAATAATCCCTCCAAAAATAGTAATTTTGGAAGAAAACATGGAGGGTTTACAATTAAGAAATAACTGTAATAATCAAAGTTATAGATTACTTGAAATGCATGTAGATTCTTTTATTTTGTCAGCTGCTCAAGGTAGCAGTACTAATATTAAAGTGTCCCTTCTTTGACAGGTAGCAGCTGTATTGTGTGTCTATTTTATATTTTTGCATCACATTTTTGGTCCATTTTTCATAAAATTGTGTTTTTGGCAAATTAGTGACAAATCACTAAAGACTGAAGTTAGAAAATGACAGACATTTGAGTTTCAGATTTTATACCCTTCAGAAAATTCATACTAATGCAAGACCTATTCTATTATCTTTCTAAGTTTATTAGAGCAATATTTAAAAATTGTCCTTATTGTTGGGCCTTTGTCCCACTTCTGTGTATGGCTTTGTCCAGATTTCTTGCTCTTGAGGTTGAGAGGTATGACAAATGAAATGTGTCAGGGCCATCACAGTCAGCCAGAGAGATTTCAAATTGTGACATGCTTGTTGCACCCCACTCCCCCATGTAGTGACTCTGGATGTGTCCAAGCAAGGCAAGGAGTAGTTGTATCTACCTTGGATGGGGAGGACACACTGCATAAGTACTACAGTAGCTTTTCATCTGTCCTTGATTTTGCAGAATGGTCTGGTTTCTGTCATATTTTTGTACTGTTGATTTATGCTTATTACTCAGTGCCTGTTGCTCTGTGTTTAAGTAGCAATGCTTTAATGACCATAAGGTAAGCTTGTCTGACATCATAAGATGCAAGTAAGCTTTAATAAGCATAATGTTAAAGAATTGCCAACATTGAAAGCCTTTCTGTTGTTGCCATGCAGAGAATACTTGACTAGATAATGTATAAGCCTTGGGTATTAAAGGACAGGATTCCATTATTTTAAAAAGCTCATTACACTTGTTGGAGACTTCCAGTCATCTCTACAGACTTTACCCGTAAACTAAACAGAATGCCAATCATGTGTGGTCCATAACCTGTACAGTAATCTTTTAAGCAATGTATCTTGAGCTTGTTTCTTGCTTGCTTTTCATTTTTTACTTTTATCATGTTTTCCCCATGAAACAAGTTGTCAGGCAGCAGGTCTTTTTTGGATAAGAAACATTTTTACAAGTGGGGGCATCACATAGATTTCTACTTTCAGCATGTTACTTGGTACTTTAATAAAGCTGAATATATTATAATTAGAACTGCAGTGCAAGGAGAAGTGGTTTGAGTTGAGTGCTTCTGGTTTTTCTTATACTTGATTTTGACTGGCATTCCAGTAATGTATTTAAAAAGTAATTTATTTTTTCATGCCTCACAACCTTTTGTTTCCATCTAGATATTAAGTAAGCTGTCATGCAGCCAATGCATTGAAATATTTTTATTCTTCTACACTTATTTTTGTCTTTATTGGACTTTCATAATGATGGTTTGCCACCCAGGGCAGCGTATTTAATTAAAGTTAGTTTTTTGTGGTTTTTCTGCATAGCTCCTCCCCTTTATGGTTGACCACACCCCTTCCCCTTGACCCCACCCATTCAGCTGTCTCCTGCAGCCCCCCTGTGATTTGAAGTCACCAGCCGCCACTGTCTCTTCCCCTGAAACTGACATTTATTAAAAATGCATCTGGCAGCCCACTAGACTTCAACAGACTTGATGGGCTTCATATTCAAATAGCATATAAGGAAGCATTAATTACTGGCTATGTGAAAGGTTCAATAATTCAAAAGACAAATGTGTAGTGAATTTGCTAACAGCCTGGGACAGCCCACTGAATGGAAGTGTCCCTTTTTAGGAGTAGCCCAGGAGCACTGTCTGGTGAGGTGACTTAGGGTCACACAGTAGACAAATGAGGGCTGGAGGAATCAAACCTGCACTACAGAAGTAGTAGCTCATAGCCTCACTCATCTTAAGTACCAGACAGACCTTTGCTGCCCAACATGGTGCATTTTGCATACCCATGTGCCTACAAAAAAAAAAACAAGCTAAATTAAAAATGTATTCATGCATGCAGATTCACAAGTGCTCTAAAGCACTGTCTGGTTAAGTGACTTGCTCAATGTCACACAGCAGGTAAACGAAGGAGGAAAGATTCAAACCCTGCACTCTTGCCAAAGGAAGCAGCTTATTAACAAGTCAGAGCTTTAGTCCTCTACATTAAGTGCCAGAGTAACATTTTTAACTACATGAAGAAATCCTTTATAATTTGATCTTGTAGAGAAGACTGTATCACAGTAATATACAATAATGACTACATAATAGATTATGAAGATCAGACAGTTCTGATAATCACTCAAATAATGCAGGCTATATATTCTGACAAATGGCAACCTCTTTACAGTTGCTAGAGGCTGTAAAGAAGGTACTGCAAACATATTACTAAAATGCAACATGTTTAGACTATATTACACAATCCAGGCCTATTAATGAATAATCTATTCATTAGTTGAATGAATAAAACAAAACAGTTAAAGACATTATAAATGCTGCAGCAGTTTATATTCAACAACTTACATATCACACAAAAATCAGAACTATTACTACATACAACATATTGTTTTTTTTTTTTTTTTAGGGGAGCATACATGCTTACAGGACACCTGCCTCTCATTTTTGACCTTATGTCTTTTCTGTCTTCAAGAATAGCTATCCCATCTGACATGACTAAAAACAGGTCTGACCTACTCAAATGGTTAATAATACCATACTATTGCAGCATAACGTCTAACATCATGCTCCTTACTTTCTGTTTCAATAATTATGTCTCTTTTTCTTCAATCTAAATGAAAGTGTTGAAGGACTAAGAACTCTAAAGCATGTTCAGCACCCATATTAGTATTGACTTTTGCTAGGGCAGTAGAGAAATTGCCTTTTCTTCTATCATGTATGTGTTCATTAATTAATTCTGTCAGCTTTTCTGTTGGTTTTACTTATGTTGCATGAACTACACTCTGTGTGAGCTGCTAGATACACATTCATACCATCAGAATCAGCATGTAACGTTGACATTTATTTCTTCTCATTCACATTATATCTAAATGAATCAGCTTTTCAAAGATATCTACACTTAGTGTTTGGAAATGTGCCCTTTCTTAGACTGATACTTATGAAGAGTTTGTTATCAAAATGAGACCAGCAAAGTTATTGTTATTAAGTTCTTATTCTTGCATGAAAAAGTTGCAGTATCAACCACAATTATCTTAATATTTGCTGATGCAGCCAAGATATACCAGTACTTTTTGATTATATTGTATATGCAGTTGTTGTTACTTGTACAGGTTAATGTAAAGGGCATATTACTAATTACATTCTTAAGTGAGCTAACACTCTCTCCTTGTAGGTAAGGTTTCACAGTATCACTCCTTAATTGCATTATTTCTTGTCTTACTTGTATAATTTCCATATCCTTATAACCACATGCCTTAAATTCTTGTGATAATAGTTCAGTATGTTGAGTAAATGCCTTATTATCAGTAGGTAAATGCGAATATCTACATGTTTGTGTTTCACTTTGCTTTTGCATATATGTTGAGGGTGCATATTGTCACAATGTACGTAAGTGTTCTTCTTAATGGGCTTCTTACCAGCTTGTATTTCAATGCCACCTTCATTTGTTTTGCTAACTGTAGCATCCAAGACATGAATCTGTTCTCTGGAATGGTCTATCTTAAATGTAAAGCATGCACTACTATTGTTTAATATTTCCATATAGCCATTTAGCATGTCCTCACTGTGTCCCAATAACATAAATATGTCAACAAAGCACACTTAAAACAATGCCCACTCAGCAAAAGTACAGTTGCTATAAACAAAAGTTTCCCCCATTCAGTCAGCTATGTTAGTGTACATGTTATCCACTGATGTATCCATATCTATACCTGTAAATTAATGGTAGTATAAGTTATTAAAGCAGAAAACATTGTTCTCAAGCACTAATTATAGCAGTGAACATATCATTCCTATAACGATGTTTGAGTATGCACTGTGTAACAATTGATGAGTTCTAACTGATTCTATGCCTTGTTCTTTTGGCATAACTGTAAAAATTTGCATGGCATCCACAGTCACAAAAATAAAGTCACTAATATCAACTATCTCACATCAGCACCTCATCATAGATAAAAATTCTTTGGTATCAATCATAACACTTTTAGCATAATGTCAGTAAGGTTTCATCTTTAGCTTTTCTTCCAGGAAAGCTGAGATCAGGGCTGGCCCTGTATCACAAAGGGATAAAGTCCTTGTTTTGCCAGAGATGATTTGTGTTAGATTAGTGGCACAGGCACTGGATGGTCAGCAGGGAAAGACTGGACTGAGCCACATTTAGTCATTGCTATAATATACCCCACTAATGGTATTTTAAATTGAATCCCATACAGTACCTTCACAAATAGTGAGATTTAAAGCAACAGTGAAGTCTCTGATCAGTCCATTTAGCAAGACTATGAGTCATAGGGCTGTGGTGTATCATGCAGAAACCTCACTGACACTGATCAGTTTGAACTGCTTATAGATGCTGCTCACATGTGGAGGACAAGAGAAATGAAAGGATTATACATCTATAAAAATGCTTGTATATACTGCAGTGTGGTAAATAATAGGTAATTTTTGCAGGAGATTAACCCCACATGAAATATATAACCCTCCCAACCATACCTGTATCTACAACGTATGGAAAGATGCATTAACTCAACAGTGCCTCAATGAAAACAATCCATTCTGTTTGGGTTGTAGCAACGTTGATATAAAACAGTCCTTTATGAAAAAGATATACTAAATTAAATTTTGGCTTGAGCATGGTATGGCTTACAACATACTATACTAATTTTTGATATACCATTCCTGTGAGCTCATAGTTAGTGTATATCATGTTTTGCAGCAGTCCTTTTTATTGATTGTATGTCACTGCTGTATTAAATTCAGGAATGGTAAATCCCTGAACACTGCAGCATTTAAACATGCATGTGTCACTGGACAGGCCAAGAAAATGTTAAGGCAGTGGTGCACAACCTTTTTGTGGGGAAGGCCACTACACAAATTCTTAATGCATCTGCGGGTTGGGAGGGTGGCCTAATGGTTAAGGTGTTTGCCTTACAAACACAAGGTGCGGGGTTCAAGTCTCACAAGGGATAATTGGCTAGGCTTAAAATGGCTCGCAAGAGCAGTTAGCTTAGTACAAACCTATGAACCTCAAAACATAGCAAGTCGTTATGAGTTAACAATAGGTACAGGTGACTGACATTTTTACTTAAGACAGCAGTCATGAAATTGCCTGTTTTCTACATCAACTTTGCATTTAACTTTATTCTGGTTTGCAGCCATGACTTATTACAAACTCTTGCAGAAGGTTACTTCTGTTTAGAGGCTACAAGTTATAAACAATAAAGAATAGTTACTTCCGCGGCTAAAATTAGAGGTGTGTGCAACTGCAGTCATTTAGGTAAGTAAGCACATGCTGGAAAATTTGCATGACTGGAGTAAGGCATAGCATTTTTTTGCTTTTTTGTAAAATGTTTTGGTTAATATCTGAGGGACGGATGGCATTGCATGGCAGGCCGGATTTGGCCCCCGGGCCGGACATTGTGCACCATTAAGGCATTACACAGTTATTCATTTTGTGGTAACTACATGTACTGTCAGCATTTAATGGGGGTAAAATGAATTAACTCCTTTGAAGACACTGATGGCATTTTGGATTAAGAGTTTATTCTACCTGCAGTGTAACCAATGTTGCATATTCTTTGCTGTGTTATTGCTCAGTATTGTATGTATTTAAGACTAGAACTGGGGAACATCTGTCTGAAATCCATATGAAATAGGAAGAAATTGTGCTTTACAGATATTTGTTGCTCATTCACTAATGCATCATTAAAATCAGTTCTATGGCTGATTGTAAGGCAATCAGAACTATGCAGAGGCCAAATGATGACTTCTGCCTCTTGCATAGGGAATATGGGAGCGTTACCTCCTTCAACAAAAGTGATTTTTTTAGGGTTTTTCCATAAGCCATGCTTTTCACAGGATGCGTAGTTTTGGCCACCTTGTACTCTGCTAATTAATCTAAGCTCCTGCATTATTGGGTCTTTCATATTTACTGATATGTTATGTGAAACTGGAATTAGATGATAGAGATATTGCATTTAATATGTGTATTAGAAGTATTACAAACAACAGTGCCCATTAAAATGTTTGATGCAAACCATTGTTTTACTTGGAAGGTGTACTTTTGATACTTTTACATTTTAGTAAGAAAATTTAAAATTTTAGCTATTGAATTTGATGTGAATTTATGTATTTCAGAAAAAAGTATGGACATATGAATTAGTCACAGATTCAGTCACAGGTTCCTAAGTTCATAGGTATATATTAAGCTAACAACCACTGGGGGCCTTTATAAGCCTACTCATGCAACAAAATGCATCCCAGGAGTTATTGTGCTTTAGAGATTATTTTAAGGGATGTATGTTAGTTAGGCATGATTTAATGACTCCCTCTGTCCATCAGAGACACAGCTGTCAGACCAGGGGTGAATTTCCGATTTCCCATCCACTGGTCCAAGTTGTGCTTAAATAAGGTTACTGAAGGGCTCTTCTTCACATGCATAGGAAGTCTATTCCATAGAATGGGAATTCTCTAGGATACATACCTGTCCCTCCAACATGTCCTATTTAAATCACAAGCAAAGTTTAAATCCTTGGATTTAATAGTTCTGATGCTGTCTGTTTTGCAGACAGGTAAAAGATCCATCAGGGAGGGATCCAAGGATGCTTTGTATGTCAGGCAGAAATCGCCTCTCAGCAGTCTGTAGGAAAAAAAGTATAGTGATAAGGCTTTTTGGCAATCTGCATAGGGAAGTGTGTTTACATTCCGTGCAGATTGCCTCAAAGCCCTACCCCTCTCAAGTGTATGAAATTTCTATATTAAATGAAAGACATTTATAGCAGCTATTTGATTTATTTTTCAACTCAAAACATGGAGCTTAGTGATTCTTTAAAATAACAGGTACACTCATGTTTAAAGTGTAGTTTGGTTACTGTATGAATAACTTAATATACCATAAATAAGTTTTCATTAATACCTTTCTTTTAATAACCTTTACACTTGAAAATATTACTTTTTTCATTTTTCTATGCAGTAGTTTCCAGTAACAATGTGTTCACCATTAGTAGCAATTTACTGGATAATCCCAGTACAGGTTGTGTTTACTGATGCTGGTAATATTGGCTTGTGGTTTCTGTTAAATGATATAGTTTATAGAAAATAAAAAAGAATACATTTTTGAAATATTGCCATTATAATGCTGTGTCTGTATTGATTCATCTAAAATCCCTTCATCTAAATTTAATACATCTAAACTCATTTAATCTAAAGCTGTTTTGGGGAAGGGGGGACACCCTGCGTCCCTCCACACCCCCTGCTAATTATACATTACAACTTCAAGGTCACACAGCAGTGAGGAAAACAGCAAACTCTCATAGCTGTATTTAGACCAAATAAATGGCACCCATACGGCTAGGACTGTCATATAACTGAAGATTTCAGGTGCAGTTTAATGATGCTGTCATATTGCAAACACTTTTGATTTTATGCAGGTTGTTTTGTAGATTATAGATACACATAGTGAAATAAGTATACTTTGTTTCCTTTGGGATCTACAAGCCACATTGTTTTAATTGCCTTTTTTATATCTCTCTCTGAATAGTTCTCAGAAGGATGGAGTGTCAGCAGAACATTTTTTTCTGCAAATGATACAATGATCTGCATTTTGACTGTTTTATAACTGGAAATAAAAAAGTGGAGAAGGATGTGATAAAATCAGGAGTGTCAAATGTGTGGAAGTTTAAATTCTGTGTACCAAGAGCAAAGTACGTAAGTAACAGATTGAATCCCACTGCTGTCACCAAATAATGTGAGGAGAAGGGATTATGGGGCCTAAAGCTATACTGCTCCTATCAGATATGTATACAGGGGGAGCATATAGAAAATGCCTACTACTGCCTTGACTTACGACCTACATGTGTCACACCCAAATAACCTTTACACTGTCAGCTGCAGAAGAATATTACAATCACTGGCTTCCCAGGTTTCACCAACGTCAGTCAAAACCCAGTGCTAACTTACCAGTAATAACTGATACTTGGCCAAACTGTTTCTTGTGCACATATCATGACAGTGTTTCCTAGCAGGAGTTACATTTTCCTTTCCACTGACAGCAACGTTTTCCTGTATTCATATATTATGTCTAATACTAAGATCTCAGTAATAAATGGCTTTTTTGACAAACCAAGTGACACTAATTATAACAAATTATAATGACTAATGACCAAGCAGTTGCCCTTCAAAAATAACACATTCCAGGAGCCACACCAGTGCTGTGAAAATACCCTTCACTAGTGAAATAAGACATTAGCCACAAGCCTTTATAAGTGAATACATGAAAAACTCTGTACTTTTAAAAAGATCTGATTATATATAAAAGACAATATTGCAATTACACAAAAAAAGATTTGTATGCAAAAAATGATGACAGAAAAAAAAACACTTGAACCGTATCTGGTGTTGTTATTTTAAATTGCTTATTGTAGACAACTGAAACTACAGGATGAAAATAAAGTCTAAAAAGTACATAATACAAGTATCCTTTTTTGATGTTCTCCACAAGTTAGAATTTCCCAAGTACAAATAACACCTCCAAAGACAAAAAGAAAGAAAAGGATATCTGCAGCACTAGTTCTTTATACTCCACAGAAGTTAAGAGGGATTACCATGTCCAAGTTACAGTCCCAAGCAAAAAGCAAGAAAAGGGCGGTGATAGCTCTGCTTCAGTACACTTTGTAGAGGATGGGCAGATTTCAAACATAAGTAGAAGCTAGCTTTCCTTTAAAATAACTGAGAGAATACAAAAATAGTCCCTTTACTTGGCGATTTTTTTTCCAGCTTGCCAAGGAAACAATGACCATGCCAGCAGTGAGCAATTCCATGGGACAGGACACAATTCCATATTATTAAAAAAAAAAAAAACAGTTATAAATCCAGCACATCTAAAGAAGTACACAGCTATTTACATTTTCAGTCAAAGAAAACATATATCATCTGCCACCAACCACTCTACAGCTGTGTTAGATTTTTTGTCGAACCTATACAAAGTTACCACTGGAATTCGAGCTTCCCTTTCTCTAGTGATATAGATTTGTAATCGGCTAAGTACTTATAAACTGAACTCATGTTTACAAATGGAAATAAGTGTATATGTACAAAGATTACAAACACATCTGTTCAGCTTAAACAAAACATGTACTGCTCTAAATCACTGCTCTCTTCTTTCTTCAGATTAAAAATCACTGCTCTCTTCTTTCTTCATATTATACCTACATTAATATTTAGAAATAATACAATTATATTTATGTGATTCAGTATTAAATATTACACTACCTTGACTTTATAACAATAAACATTCACTGTATTCTCCTTACCCTGGAAAACTTTGTTAAATGCATCATCACAAGGACATGGTTCAGGACCACTGAAAGTGGTCCATCAGTACAGGGCTTCAATGCCTATCACAAGTTCAGGCCCAATTCATTAGGTGAAGGCACTAAAGACAGCAGTGTCTGTATATGTTCTTTCAAAAAACACCATCTACAGACTAGACAAGATAATGACTGAGAACTCCGCCACGTCCAACTTATTATTACTGGTACCCTTATTATATCATAGCTACATATAGGACCCCTCAAAGCCCCTCCTCAACCTGTACCTCCTAAATAACTAATATGGAGTCCCTATATATTAAGCCAAACATCATTCTACTGGCAAACTTTAACTGTCTCTCCATAAATGTGGAAACATATACATCTTCTAACATGTATGTCCAGAGGTATCTGAACATCATCAATACAAACTCTATGGAACAGTTAGCCGCACCCCAACTATTTGTGACAATATACTGGATTTGGTCCTACTCAATATGGGCAGCGTTGCTCCCCACCTGTTACAACATCCTTTCTGGTCAAATCAGAACACAAGCCAATCACATTCACCATAATACTAAAGCCCAAAGTGTCCTGCAATGCCTTGGTATTCATAGACTATGCAAAGGTTAATTTACTAAAATGACTGATGACTTGGCTAAATTCAAAAGCCTCTTCCATCTTGATGACTCCACTGCATATGCGGTATTCTTCACTTCAAACTTTCATGCACATGTAAATTGCTACATAGTTGCATTTAATTTTCCCCCCTTAGGAATAAATAAAATGTTAAATTCAAAAATAAATAGGTGCAATAACTCAGAAAAATCTTTCTGCACGTAAAAATAAATCTAACTCCCAAGATGCAAAAGATGCTTTTGCTAAAGTAAACAAAGAACACCTGACCCTGAACAAATCAACCAAAGCCATTTATGAGGTAAAAATAATCACCCAAGCAAAGGATAACCAAAAAGCTGGGTTTAATTATATTAAACATGCCAGAAACTTTTGCCAGCTAATCAATGGTGTAGCTAGACTTTGTGCCACCCGGGGCTGTCTTTGAGTTTGCTGCCCCTCCCGCCCTCACAAATTATGGTCAAATGGCCCCCCATGCACAGCTCTCCCCCTCTGCAGCCATTCCAGATTCCCATTACTTGGCTGTTTCTGCCCATTTACCATAAACACTGTAATGTGCACACTGCTTTATGCTCTACTACTACAATGATTATTTTGATTTCATTTAAAACTTTTATTTTAAATTTTGTAGCACAAACACTGATAGATATCTGCTAATCAAAGCAATGCAGTCTCACAATAAAAACAGATTTAGCATTAAAACTTCTCTGCCCTTGAAACTCACATTTGTTGAAACAGCATTGAAACCCACATTCAAAGAAAATGCATCTGGCTAGTGGCAGATAAAGTTTACCTTTGGGCTGTTTTCAAATCATAGGCCCCATGCACACATATTTAGGACCATGCAAGCATGCATATGTTCTTTAATTCACCTTCCTGATTGTATTACTTATATTTCTTGTATAATATAGCACACTCATTAGAGCATGTTTTAAATGTATTGTTTTGTACATTTTTCCAGTAAACAATGAAACAAAATGTATGAATCAATAATCACAAAACTGCCCAATTCAGAACATTTCCATCATAAAAGTCTGCTCAAACTTCTGTCATTACAATCCACCTTCTTCTTTCGGCTGCTCCTATCAGGGGTCACCACAGCAGATCAACCGTTTCCATTTCTTCCTGAACTCTGCATCTTGCTCTCTCACAACAACCACCTGCATGTCCTCTCTCACCACATCCATAAACCTTATCTTAGGCCTTCTTTTCCTGTTACCTGGCAGCTTCATCCTTAGCATCTTTTTCCCAATATACTCTGCATCTGTCCTCAGCACATGTCCAAACCAATGTAATCTTGCCTCTCTGGCTTTGTCTCCAAACCTTCCAACCTGGGCTGACCCTCTAATATACTTATTCCTAATCCTGTCCATCCTCGTCACACCCAGTGCAAATCTTAACATCTTCATCTCTGCCACGTCAAGCTGTGACTCCTGCCTTTTTGTCAATGCCACTGTCTCCAACCCATATAACATAGCTGGTCTCACTACCCTCTTGTAGACCTTCCCTTTCACTCTTACTGGTACTCGTCTGTCATAAATCACTCCTGACACTCTTCTCCTGCCACTCCATCCTGCCTGTACTCTCTTCTTCACCTCTCTTCCACACTCACCATTACTCTGAATTGTTGATCCCAAGTATTTAAACTCATCCACCTTCGCCATCTCTACTCCCTGCATCCTCACCATTACAATCATTACATGTCATTACAATCCACCAATATCAGTAAATATGCACAATCTCTGCAGAAGTGCAGAAGTAAAAGTCATCTAAATGACTCCACATTAAAGAGCTCTGTAACTAATGAAGAGGTTGCTGTTAGCAAACAACTTTATATTTCATTGTTTCATCTATAAATAGTGTTTGTTGCCCTTGAAGAATAAATTGCCTATGTTACATTAATAAAATGATAAGCTAGTAATATTGCAATAGGGAATGGATGGCAAACTGATAACAGGTTCATAGTTACAAGGTATCTCCTCCAAAGGAAGACATTCTCAGGACTGCAGCATCCACCCAGTTTAAAGTACAGCACAGTATCAGCAATCAGTTTACATACTGTGGGAGTAGAACCCACAGCCTTTTGCATCAAGAGCAAGTATACTACTTATTGTGCCATTAACAACGCAAACAGATTTGGCATAAGCTGCACAAAACTTATCTTCCCCTGAAATTCTCAGCTCCTTGTAAAATCCACTTGACACAGAACTATATCTCTCATCTTTGCAGCACAAGAAATATGGAAAATGCCAAAATTTATTGGTGGGGATAAAGGTCCAAAACCAGGGACACATTTTAAACATTGCTTGTATAATCTTAGAAAGTTGCTAGAATAAAATGTTTTGTGTTACCAAGCAATTCCTGAAAGGATTTAAATGGCTATCATTATTTAGTGAATTAATTTCTCTGTGTTTTGCCAGAAAACCACACATTTTAAGAGGAACAGACCAAAAGTATGAGCCAAACATTCCAGACATTCTGTGAAAATCTGGACAGTTGAGAGCTATGGACTGAGCTCCTTTAATTACAAGTAGTCGTATGTGTATGGAATTCGGGGTCTTACTTCTTGTACCTAAGGTACAGGGTTTGAGCCTGAGTAACATAAACCACCAGGTATACTTAACTGGATCATTTTACATACACACACACACACACACACACACACACACACACACACACACACACACACACACACACACACACACACCTTGGTGAAGCAGCAAAATGACACACACCAAGCAACAAAATGATTGACGGAACACAAAGCAAAATTAGCAAAATTCCCCTTACTTGGTCAAGCAGAAGCAAAATGATCTAAAATTCTCGGGCAGACAGGAAGAACAGGATGTCTGTGCAACAACACATGCAGAGACGTGATGCAACTGGACAAGCTATGGACCATTCTGAAGAATGCCCTTAAAAAAAGATTTTTTTTTTAATTAAAGTAAATGTAACCATCCCAAAAGACCTAGATGGCATAGCCAATCTGGTAATGGACAAATTTAACTTAAATTTCACCCAGCTTTCCCCTGCAAATATTCTCAGATCACATACCTACAAATACACCTTCCCCACTCATATCTCTCAAGAACAAGTTGCTAAGGTGTTATCTAAAGCCAAGATCACTACATCTAAGGGGTCAGATAGCATACCAGGCTGACTACTGGTCAGCCTAAAGCATGACTTTTCTGACCCCTTACAGAAACTATTCAATATCAGCCTCAGAATAGATTTCATGCTGGGTGAATGAAGGACAGAAACAGTTACTCCCTTGCACAAAGATGGGGATTCAATGAAACCGGGTAATTATAGACCTATAATCCTGACCAGTCTCATCTATTTGGCTATGGGTAGGATCTCTGTTGAATTAATATATAAGGATATAGGTAATCTACAGACTCTTCTCCCAACCCATTTAAGATTAATAAAGTGCAGGTCCTGCATACTTAACCTGGTTGACTTTTTGAAAAAGTTACCAAAACAATGGATGATGGCAAAGCAGTACACATCGCATATCTAGATCATGCAAAGGTGTTAAACACATTCTCACACTCAGGTATCATAGATAAACTTTCCCAGATAAATGTCAATCCCTATATGACTCATTGGATATCAAATTGCCTCACAAATAGAATCCAGGAAAATAAGATGGGCAGCTATACCTCCTCCAGAAGATGTGTCACTAGCAATGCATCCCATGGTTCAGTCCTTGGGCCACATCTCTTTGGCATTTAATTATTGGTGGTCACAACTAATGTTAAGAGTTTCAGGATCACCAAGTTTGCACATGACTGCAAATTTGGTGTCATCATAAATTCCCCAGAGGACACCAAGATCCCCCAAAAGGGCCTGTCCTAACAACTATCTGGTACCAGTACCATGGATTAATACTAAATGCTAAAAAGTGTATAGCTGTATTCTTTGGCAAGCATGAGTCCCCTTGTAACTATCTGACTGACAACACACTCCTGAAAATTGATTCCATAGTTAGGGATCTGGGTATCTCTATCAGCAATGAACTTTCCTTTGATCACCACTTATCCACTGTTGCAAGGAAGTCATTTTTCATGCATTACTCATTTGCTTTATATATAAATGTTGAGTAGTTGGAGTGCTTATACCTAAACTTATTGACCTCAGATCCAGGGATGTATTTGTTCCACTGTACTCAGCACTTTTTAGGCCAATCATTGAGTATAGTGCCTGTGTTACTGATTTTTTTTGGGCACCCCCATTTCCTTCTCCTCAGCTCTACCTGCTCCATTGTCCCTTCAGGCTCACTCCACTTCCCTACCCTACCCCCAATACCCACTCACCCCAGTACATCTACACTTATATCCACATAACCACTCTCACTCCACATTCACCCAATCGCTACTGTCCCCACCCACTGATTCATCTTCCCCTTCCTTAACCATCCCATATCTTTAATCCTTCCCTCTTCACTTCCCATCTATCATTCCCCTTACTACTGTACTCCTTCTAGCCAGCAGCACAAATCACCCAGTCCATCGTCAATTCCTACCAATTATTTCACCCTTCCTCATAATTACTAGACACCCATAAACTATCATGCTCCTCAGGCCTACATTAACTGTACCCTTAATAGTATTTCCTGTCTTCCTTTGCTGCCTTCACTATTTTCACCATTCACCCTACCATATCTCACTCCCCCTATTTTCACACAACCTCCACATACCCCAAACAAGTAACAGTCCCCACTACCTATATTTCTCCCTATCTATACAATTACAATGACACTCTCCTTGTCATCCAAAAACTTATTCCTATCAAGAAAAATTCTGTCTCAATTTCTTACTATTCAAACCCTACTTACCTCCATAACCTCAACTCTAACACTAAACATTCCAAACTTCTTTTCTCCCACCTCCTTCAACTTATCTCTACCCTTCTTTCTGGTGACATACATCCCAACCCTGGACCCACATCTAATCACCTTACTAACTCACCCCTATCATCTCCACTCACATCCCATAAATCCCTCCTCTTTGCTACATTAAACACTCAAAGTATATGCAACAAGGTACCTAACTTCCATGCCTGGCTCCTCCACAATCATCCTGACATTCTCTCAATCTCTGAAACTTGGTTAAACCCCATATAAAAAACTCTGAAATCACTCCTCCCAACTATAGTATCACCCATACGAAAGGTGGAGTAGCAGCTCTTCTCTTTTCTTCCTCTCTATCAGTGACTCCCTATACTTAGCCTATACCCCAGTTCACTACTTGCTGAGCTAAGCCTAGCCTTTCTCAATATCAATAACCACAAAAACATATGCCTAGCTGCCCTATATATCCCACCAGGCGACAATATCCCCATTCTAGAGGATATCCTCTCCTGGTTCTCATCTAACATAAACAATGAAACTATCATCCTAGGCAATGTTAATATTAACTGAACTACTATACAATCTCCTGCAATCTCTCAAAATATTAACCTATATAATTTCACTCAGTTGATTAACTTACCTACTAGACCCTCTAAAGACAACTCTTCTTGTAGCATTCTGGACTGGATATTAGTTTCTCACCCTCACTTTATCTCTAATAGAGGCACCTTACCTGACACCCTCAGCGACCATTTCCCAGCTTTCGCCCATCGCTCCCTCTCCCCCCGTCATCTATGTCATAACTACATCTCTACTCTGCCACTAAAAAACTTCAACCCTCAAGTCTTCTCTGACTCACTAAAACACACTAACTGGAACCCCCCCTAAAAATCCTGCCCCTGGACAATGCTGTTATTTACTTTAACACTACATTTACCAACCTGTTAAATAGCTTTGCCCCATGTAGAACTAAAATAATTAATTGCAATACTGTCCATTGGCTAATCAAGGAAACTAAAACCCTCATGCATCTCTGAGACAAATCATGGAAACAATACCAGAAATACAAAGCTCCCCTCTCCCTGACCGAATATAAGCAACTTCGTAACAAAGTCAAAAACAAATTGCTGCTGACCACAACTCCTACTACTCCATACTGCAAAACAACCATAAAACTAACCCCAAAAAGTTCTGGAATAGTATCTCTACCCTCCTCTATCCTGGTAAAAAAGAAAACCCCTGCCCTGATCCAAACTTTTCTGATCTTTCCTTGGCTAGTCAATTCAACTCCTTCTTCATTGACTTAATAGCCAAACTCACTTCATCTTTTCCAAACAATGTTCCAACTTCGTCCCATCCACCACTCCTAATTTACCTTCTTAAGCACTGAAACTACTCAGCTCGCCCCTTTTAATATTAAACCTATTCCTATCTCCGCCATAAAAAAACTCCTACAAAAACTGAAACCAAGCTCAAATGCCCCTGATGACCTTCCATCTAACTTTCTTAAGCTATTTGCCAATGGCATAGCTTTCCCCATTTCAATCCTAATAAATCATTCAATTCAAGAATCCACACACCTTCACAGTGTGCCCCTCAACCTAAGCCCCTAATGCCAAACACCTTGCCCAATTCACTAATCACAGGCGACTCAATAGTGAGGCATGCAGATGTCCCACTCAGTAGGTTGAATAAGGAGAAGGTGACAGTCAGCTGTCTATCATGTGCCCGAATCTGACAAAAAACACATGCACTCAGGTCACTCCACAAGTACAAGTATGACTCTGTCATTGTCCATGTGGGTGTGAATGACCTGAGATGCACCTCTCCGGACTACATGAAAAGAGACATGGTGGAGCTCTCGGATTATGTGTCCCAGGCAGGTATGACACTAGCACTGAGCAGTATCCTACCATCACCCAGAATGATACCACAGTACAAACAAAAAATGATTGACTTCAACAATTGGCTAAGTTTCTGTTGTCATTCTAAGGGGATCCAGTATCTGCTTGGGATGACATGATTGACAGACTTTGATGCTTTGCCGGAGATGGCCTGCATTTGTCACCCCTGTCCCTGACCCTCTGTCATTGTCCATGTGGGTGTGAATGACCTGAGATGCACCTCTCCGGACTACATGAAAAGAGACATGGTGGAGCTCTCGGATTATGTGGCCCAGGCAGGTATGACACTAGCACTGAGCAGTATCCTACCATCACCCAGAATGATACCGCAGTACAAACAAAAAATGATTGACTTCAACAATTGGCTAAGTTTCTGGTGTCATTCTAAGGGGATCCAGTATCTGCTTGGGATGACATGATTGACAGACTTCGATGCTTTGCCGGAGATGGCCTGCATTTGTCACCCCTGGGTTTCTGAGTACTGGCTAATGCTCTTGCCACCCCTACAGTGACTTTTTTAGACAGAGTTCCTAAGATCAAATTACCACCGTAACAGCTATAAATAAATGCAATCTTAGGGTCATGCTGTTCAACGCTAGAAGTCTAAATCTCAAGATGCACTCACTCAAAGCACTCCTCAAAATGGAGAACATGGTCATTTGTGCTCTAACGGAGACCTGGTTTAAAGCAGCAGAAAACACCCCTGCACTACCAGGGTATAACTCATTCCACACCTTTCAGCCCCAAAATATAGACTGAAGCTCCAAAGGCAGTGGTGTCTCCATATTCATAAAGGATATACAGAACTCCAGACTAGTAGCCCAGCATAATGCATATGAGATACTTCAGGTACAACTAACATTGGGTAAGACTGCGATCCAGGTTATATCCTGCTATAGGTCCTCAACAATGTCCATAGACTCTCACTGCATGTTTCTAAGCACCCTGGAATCTATCAAGGTCCAACCCAACACTCTCATACTAGTAGACTTCAACTACCTTTCCGTCAACTGGGAAAACTACTCAAGCGACAATGCACTGGCTCAATACTTTCTGGAATTCATCAATTCCAATGCCCTAGACCAGCTCATTCTTACCCCAACTAGAGGAAGCAATATCCTTGACCTGGTTATTACTAACATGGGCAACCATTGCTCTACACCAATAGTCAATTCCTCCCTGGTTAGATCCAACCACAAACTAATCACCATGAAAATCTACATCTCACCCACACCCCTCACAAAGGTATCCACCATGAAAAACTTCTCCAAAGCTGACTTTGGACTCCTAAAAACAGAGATGGCTAACTTCACGGCACCCATGCCAATGGAAAATAGATGCATGATTGCCAAATCATACACCAACACGTACATAAATGCATGGAATTAACCATACCCAACAGAACCAAGACACTCTTCTCCAAAAAAAGGAAGCCAATCTGGTAGTCCCCTGCCATTAATAAACTCTACAACAGAAGGAAGAAACTGTTGCAGAAAAAGGTGAAGTTCCAAGAGTGGAAAAATTCCCTGATTAGCCTCAACAAAAAGTTGAGATCCCTCATCAAAACCTCCAAAGCCAGCTATGAAGGCAGAATTGTGGCAGACACTAAAAACAACCACAAAGCCTTTCTTAGTTATATCAAGAATCTCCATGGCAATACCCAGATTTGTTGAGTTACTGAACAATGGTACCTCTTATACTGAGCCAACAGATATTGCCAACGTACTGGCCGACAGATTCAGTGCCAACTTTACCCCTCTCTCCCCCCTAAAGGACCAATCTCAATACCAGAAGAATGCCAGGCACCCTGCATTACTGCAGCACAGGTTAAAGCTGCATTGTCTAAGGCCAAGAATACAGCTTCCATGGGACCCAACAATATCCCTGACTGTGTTCTACATGAATTACAAAATGAACAGGCACCATATCTGTGTGCTCTGTTCACTCACAGCCTCACTAAAGGCTTTGTCCCTATTGAATGGTGCATTGCTACAGTCATCCCTCTCCATAAAGGAGGAGCAACTACAGACCCTGGAAATGATCGCCCCATTATCCTGATGAGTCTGATATGTAAGGCTATGGAGTGCATCATCATGGACCTAGTTAACAAGGATACAGGGAATCTGCAAACTCTTGATCTCGATTTTGTGAAAGGTAGATCATGCCTGCTCAACCTGGTTGACTTCTTTGAGTCAGTCACCAGAGGGGTAGATGAAGATAAGGCAGTTCATACAGCCTACCTCGATGTAGCCAAGGCCTTTTATACCATTCCTCACTCATGAATTATTGCTAACCTCACCAAACTAGGCATCAACACCTATATTGTTAAGTGGGTTGCAAATTGGCTTACAGATAAAACACACAGTGTGAAAATACCAGACTCCAAGTCAGACTGCCGACCAGTCATGAGTGGAGTCCCACAGGGATCGGTCCTGGGTCCTGTCCTGTTTGGCTTTTACTTCTCAGAAGTCCAGGCCAATACGGAGGGACTCTGGCTGACCAAATTCACAGATGACTGCAAGCTGGGAGCCATTATTAACTCCCCAAGTGATGCAGACATCCTACAGAAAGGCCTCACTGAGACCAATGACTTGTGTCGAAATCATGACCTTAAGCTTAATGCCAAAAAAATGTGTCATCATCCCCTTTGGGAAAAACTAATTTCCCACTAATTGCCACATCGATGGGAGCCCACTGAACACTGAAGGTTTTATAAGAGATCTGGGGACAAAGATTGACAGCAATCTCTTCTTCGACCACCACATTGCCACTGTGGGCAGAAAGTCCTTCTGTGTGGCACATCTCATTACCAAGGGTTTTGCATCCAGGAAGAAAGCGGTCATCATTTCTTTCTACTCTTCTCTCATTAGACCAGTCATAGAGTATAATGCCCCATTTGGCATGTACCTCACTAGACACCTGCAACAGCTGGAGAGGCCACAAAAGTACCTCACAAAGAGGATCCTAGGGCTTAAACACAGGTCCTACATGGGCAGACTCAAAAAACACCAGCTATTCTCTGTCTCATATCCTCTACTAAGAGACGATCACTGCTTGACTCCCAAAGCCATGTCTGACCCAGCTCTGTTAGAAATGCTACATCTAAAGAAATCCCAATCCCTCTGCATCACATGCTCCAGAGACCTCAACCTCATTACCACAATTAACAGAAAATGCTGGAGGGACAGGTTCATAACCCAAAGAGTACTGATACTCTGGAATAGACTTCCCATACATGTCAAGCAGACCACCTCACTAGCCCTCTTCAAGAGAAATCTTGATGAGTGGATGGGAAGTAGAAAGTTCACCCCGGGGATCACTCCAGTGGCTCTACTTGATAGAAGCACTGGGAACTAACAACGGGTGACACAATGCAAGGCACTTCTAAGGGCTAGACTTGTAAAGGCCCCATGGCCATTAGCCTAGTACACAGCTATGAACCTATGAACCTATGTACCCCTACTCTGGAAAAAAGCCTTTATTATTCTCCTTCACAAAGGGAGCAACAACACAGATATCTCTAACTTCTGACTAATAGCCATCTTATCCCCCATCTCTAAAATTCTCAAAAAATTTATTCACCTACAACTCCTTCCCTACCTCTTAGACAATCAACTGCTAACTCCCACACAACATTGATTTAGACCCGGACACAGCACCACCTCCGCTCTCCTATCCTTTCTCAAAACCGTCAACCATTCATGTGACTCTGGTAATATTGCATCTACTCTGCTTCTCGACTTATCTAAGGTTTTTGATACTGTTTTGCACAATCATCTCCTGTCCAAGCTCTCTCATCTCAATTTATCAGGTTCCGCTATTAATTACCTCAATGACAGGCAACAAATCATCAAGTGAAAAAACTGCACTTTCTCCTTCCTTAATACTCTGACTGGCATTCCACAGGGTTCTATATTAGTTCCATTAATATTTAATGTCTTTATAAATGCCTTTCAATAGTGTATCCCTAATGTTAAACTTTTCCAATACGCAGATGACTCCACAATCATCTGCTCTGCCGAATCCCTTCCCAAATTCATGGAACTAACTCACAAAGCCTTCTGTTCTACTGAGCACTGGATGCTCAATAATCACCTATCTCTCAATGCATCTAAATCCAAAATCTTGTTATTCACCCCCTTTCAAATGTATCAAAATAGACAAAAACATTTTCTCCATAACTAGTCAAAACAACACCTCTATCGAAAGTGTCCCCCATGCACAGCTTCTAGGAGTCATTATTGATGAGCAATTAAAATTTGATATTCACCTTCAAACTAACATTAAAAAAACTCACCAAAATCTAGGTATGTTTTATCGCCACAGTCGCTATCTTACTTCCTCAACCAAGCATATCCTCTCTATCACCTACCTCATTCCCTCCCGCCTCCTTACTAACCTTCAGTCCTCACTATAGACAAAATTGTCTTCCTGCTATAACAAAATTGCTAAGTTTTCTACTGGATCCAAATCCTGCTCTCACCATTGTGATGCCCTCCACTCCTTGAACTGACTACATCTGTCCAACTATCTCACTTATATAGGATCAGAGGTGTGTACTAGGCTATCAGCCCTGCAGCCTATGAAAGCCTAGCCCAAAAAGATTCCCTGGCATCTTGCTGCCCAACGTTAGTTTCCAGTACCCCTATCAAGCAAGGACACTGAAGTGATCCCTGGGGTGAATTTTCTATTGCCCATCCAGTCGTCAAGATTTCTCTTGAAGAGGGCTAGTGAGGTGCTCTGCTTGAAGTGAATGGAAAGTCTGTTCCAGAGCATGGGTAGTCTCTGGGTTAGGAACCTGTCCCTCCAGCATGTTCTGTTTATTGTGGTAATGAGGTTGAGATCCCTGGAGCATGTGGCACAGAGAGATTGGGATTTCCTCAGATGTAGCATATCTAACAGCTCTGGGTAAGACATGGCTTTGTAGGTCAAGCAGAGATCACCTCTAAGTAGGTAATATGAGACAGAGTATTGCAGGAGCTTTTTGAGTCTGTCCATATAGGGCATGTGTTTAAGGGCCAGGATCATCTTAGTGAGGTATTTTTGTGGTCTTTCCAGTTGTTGTATGTGTCTAGTGAGGTACATGACAAATGGGGTGTTGTATTCTATAATAGGTCTGATGAAGGATGAGTAGAGAGGGACTATGACCTCTTTCTTCCTTGATGAAAAACCCTTTGTAATGAGATGTGCCACATAGAATGACTTTCTGACCACAGTGGTAATGTGGTTGTCAAAGGAGAGGTTACTGTCAACCTGTGTCCCCAGATCTCTTATCACACCTTTCATGTTAAGTGGGCTACCATCAATGTGGTAGTTCATGGGCACCAAGTTTTTCCCAAAGGGAATGATGATGCATTTTTTGGCATTGAGCTTAAGACCATGGTTCTGGCACTGGTCATTGGTCACAGTGAGGCCTTTTTGAAGAATGTCTACATCAGTTGGAGAGTCAATAACAGCTCCCAGTTTGCAATCATCTGCGAACTTGGTCAGCCAAAGTCCCTTTATATTGGCTTGAACTTCAGAGAAGTAGATGCCAAACAGGAGAGGACCCAGGACTGATCCTTGTGGGACTCCACTTGTAACTGGTTGGTAATCAGATTTGGAATCCGCTACTTTCACAATGCGCGTTCTATCAGTGAGCCAGTTTGCGACCCGCCCTGTGACATAGGGGTTTATGCCTAGTTTAGTGAGTCTATTTATGATTCCTGAGTGGGGGATGGTGTCGAAGGCCTTGGTAAGATTGATTGAAGGCTGTGTGAACTACCTTGCCTTCATCCGCAGCTCTAGTGACAGACTCAAAAAAGTCTATCAGGTTGAGCAGGCATGATTTACCTTTCAAATCCAAACTGCGTGGGGTCCAGAGTTTGGAGATTCCCTATGTCCCTATTTATAAGGTCCATGATGATGTGCTCCATAGCCTTACATATCAGACTAGTCAGGCTAATGGGGCAGTAGTTGCTCCCCCTTTGTGGAGTGGGATGACCGTTGTGGTACGCCATTCATTAGGAACAAAGCCTGAAGTGAGGCTGTGATTGAACAGGGCAGTCAGGTGTGGTGCCAGTTCACTTTTTTTAATTCATGTAGAACACAGCCAGGGATATTGTCAGGTCCCATGGAAGTTGTATTCTTGGCTTTGGACAGTGCAGTTTTAACCTGTGCAGCAGTGATATTAGAAACTTGGCATTCTTCTGGTATTGTGATAGGTCTTTTAGGGTGTGAAAGGGAGGTAAAGTTCACACTGAATCTATCAGCCAGTATATTGGCAATATCAAATGCATACAAACTCATCTTTAGACTCGCCCACTGCCCCTCCCTCACCTCTGCTCTCAAAATGCACCAGTCTGATAGACTACTCAGGTTCAACAATCAGAATCTGCTAGAAGTGTACAAACCCGCATGCACTCCAGGTACATTTCTATTATCCTTCTACCCAGCATGACTTTGGAATTCCCTTCTACCACACATTCAAACCATCAACAGCCATTCCGCCTTCAAGACTTTACTCCATTCCCACCTCTCTTCTCACTAGGGATGCTCTTGCTCTCACCCCACCTGACTTCCCTCTATCCTACCCCTAATTCCCTACTGTATCCTCTCAACTCATTCCAATACTACATCTCCACTATTCTTATCTTCCTGTCTCTTTATTCATTCCCTAATATTTCACGCTTACCATGTACCTTAAACTACTAACCCAGTATACCTTGTTACTCAATAATACTAAAATACATTTCAAGCAGCAACAGACCTCAAATGTTTTATTTTATGCTTAAAATTTGTTATAGTTGATACTGCCTTTAAAGGCTCTAATCATGTTACTCTAATGTTTTTTGTTTACCTAAGATTTACTGTTTATTATATGTTATACCTTTCTTGCATGCTATTTCCTTGAAGCTATGCTATAAGTTGTTTACTTCTTAATTGTACAATTGTTTAAATGTATAATGGAGCTTTTCTCCCTGGGCCTCCACTGAAAATGGGCTCTTTTTGGCCCAATGGATTTTCCCGGTAAACAAACTGTAAATAATAAATAATAATAATAATAATAATAATAAATATAATGGCCCTTTCAGTATATACACCTACCCAATCATTTGTCACAACTACATTGACCACAATGGTTTCTTACTAAAACAGTCAAGGACATGAATCATAAACACTATGCAGACTGTTTCAAAGCCTTGTTCTATTTCTCAATGTCATGCAGGCTACTGAAAGGCAACATAAGCTTTGCGTACAGCACTCCAACAGGCCCATTCTGTCTGACCTATTACACATTTGCAAGTCCAATGGTATTATAAACACCCAATTAAGAGATCTCAATCTCCTTTGCAAAATAAAAAGAACATGTTGGAGAGAAAGGTGTGTATCCCAGAGAATACCACTTCTATGGAACTGCCTTCTACTTCATAGAAAGCAAAATACTTCTCTTGCTGTATTCAAAAGTAGTTTGGATGAATGGTGGATAAGCACCAATTTACCCCTGGTATAGCATTTCTGACCCTCATGGATGGGGAAGCATGTAAAGGTATATCCTTTTTTAACCTATCATTTGGCTATTAATATGCAAAATATAAGGGGTAAAAACTACCACGGGTATGTAAGGCTAGGCTTCTTAAGATCGTCACAGAGCAATAGCATAGTTAATACCTGTGAACATATTTAATACAAGACAGCCTTTAAATGAAACACAGATTCATGGTCCTGGATATTAAAAGAATTAGTCACTTGAAGCATACTTTTTCATTTCTGTCTGTCAAGTAAATTACTCTGTTCTTTCAATTTTTGTGCCCATTTTCTCTTCATTTATTTCCATTTGACCTACAAAATGTACCCACCCACATTATTCTTGACCAGTAGGTGTCAAGAATGATTTATTTATTATTTAAATACTCAGTGAACATTTGCTTACTTCTGTTCTTTATGAAAAATAACATATTCCACACAAAAAATATTATGGGCCAAATTCAGGAAGCCTCCGTGTAAGAGTTATAACTCTTACACGGAGGCTGCAGTGAAACTGTGTGATGTCAGCATGTCATGCATATGCATGAGGTGCATGAGGCATGCTGAATCACACTAGTAACTCTTACACGGTCCGTGTAAGAGAGTAGGAGGCGTGTCCGTAGGCTAAGCCCTGTAAGCGGACACGCCCCCGGAAGACTAGAATGGCTGAAAGTAAACAGCCACGAGAGAGGCCATGGAAATGTGAATAAACACACTACACAACACATGCCCCGATAGACCATCACAGTATAAAGTGAAGAGATGTTATAAAATTAAAATAAAACCTTTTTTTTTTTTTAAAACCCGTAAATGTTTGCTACTGTGTGCGCGGGTGTGCTACTAGCGCAATCACAGTTAGCAATCAGTGGAAAAGGATATAAGAACTAAATATGCAAAGTAAGCCAAGAAGTAATAGCTTAGCGGTAAAGTTGCCGGCCTAAGAGTAGGCAGGCAGGGTTCGAGCCCCCACAACAACCTTTTTTTTTTTTTTGTAAATAAGCACTAAAAAGCCCCCTGACAGTATTGTACAAATGTAAAAGTATTCCCTTTTGTAAAATGGAATGAAATGGAGCATATATTTTGAAGTAACACAATAATAAAAACAGTCAGAAATGTACTGATAGCTACGTTGCTGTGAGATAAAGTGCCCGTAGCTGAGTAGTGTTTAAAAAGCTGCAAACTGCGTGCCCGTTGCTAAGCACCGGTTTAACAGGCTGAAACTGTTTGCAACTAGCTGTGCTTAGCTGAACATGTGTGTCACTAGCCAATTAAGGTTTATCCCAGCGCACACCGTTTGCGCGCCGCTCCCACAAGCTAACTGGCAGTGCGCATGCGTTACCTCCGCGCAAACGAGCGCAGACCTGGTTTAAAGTGCTTAAAAGTGCTTTTGGCATGTTTGATTGACAGGTCCTCAACTCATTTCTGTCAGTAAAAGCAAAAATCAGTTGTCAGATTCGAACCCAGGATACCATGCACTAGAGTCAAGGAACTAAACCACCAAGCCATGACAGCAATACCTAGAAATGCAGAAATAGCATATATATGGGATAAAACCCAGAATGGAGCATGAGAAAGCATTTTCAGTGAAGTAGATACAATTCCAAAACGGCCAATCAGAGAAATGTGCGGGAAAAGCGGCATATATAAGCCCCATAGGCGGGAATACACAGCATAACTGATTGTAGAACAGACTTGCAGTCAGCATGAGTGGAGTAGGTGAGGGACGTTGCTTTCGAGCACAGCGTTGGGGCGTTGAGGAGTCCAGATACATGGTCTGGCTCCTTGTCCATAATCACGAGGCCCAACTCATGCAGGGCCAGGTCTCATGGGGAGCGTATAGGGCAGAGGCGTGGGACCAGTTGGCTCGTGATCTGACCAGTGCGACTGGCATTCCACGCACTGGTGAGCAGGTCCGTCACCACCATGCGGACCTGAAGAGACGCAAGCAGGACCAATTGAACCGTTGGATCCAGGAGGCCCGCAAATGCCCAACGCCCCACTACTGAGTAAGTCACATTTCACTCATGTATGTAAGGATTTCAACTAGCTGATTCCATGGAGATGTGTAGTCCAATATCATTCCCTTTGTATTACAGCTGCAGGTGTCCGCTCTATGAATCAAGAGATGCATGCCCAGAGGCTGGTGCGGCTGCGCCACCATGCAGGTTAGTAACCCCACCCAGTACTTGTAAATAAATATTATTATGTACCATGTATCAGAACAGTGCAGTGTATTGATTAATAATAATATAATGTGCAAGCAGGAATTGAAAGTCTGCAGGTATGGCTGCAACAAGTTCATCAGTATGCAAGTGTAACTGGAAATATAATTGATAGAATTAAACAGTGCTGTAATACAGATGTCCCATCATTAATTAAATATACTGTAACCTGCAGTAGTCTCAAGAGTACAGCTTCAGAATCTGAGGTAGTCACATGTGAGATATATCCCCTGTTGAAATGCTGAATCATGACAGAAGTGAGGCTGTTGGAAAGTGTTTGAATCACCACAGGTCTGATATGTGAACAAAGCCTAGAAGTACCAACCTGAACTGTGAAGTTGCAGAATGTGTGAGAGTGACAGAAATGCCCATGTATGAATAAATAAAGTAGTAATAACCCCTGAATATATAAGCCTCAGTGTGTTTCTACAGAACCAAATGCATGTGGGAAGTACAAATTAACATCCCAAACTGATTTCAGTGTGTCTGAATCTGGAATGTCTAGGTCAAAATCTGTATATGGTGATAACAGTAAACAATTTGCAGATAGAATGAATGATTATCTGACAGACTAAACAGCCATAGTTGTCCCCTGTCCTGTCATCAAAGTGTAGCAGGATGATGTATCTGATCAAATTCAAAATAAGTAGGATAGTGATGTATGTGTAACAGGTGTAGCATGACAGTCAAATAAAGATTATTTTGAAACATCAGCCTCAACCTAATTGTGTACCTATTAGAAATGTGAATCAATGTGTAACATATGAATGTGTCATCACTTTCTATCCCCACCCAACCCTATATAATTCCATATAACAACATCCACGAAATAATGGTATGTGAACATTTCATTAATCATGGACATTTGTCCGTTTCAAACATATATGCATGTCTGTTCGTGCATGTGCCCTGTTCATACCTGCAAATCTGATGGCCTGTTGCCATTAATCAACCCTGCATGTCGTTTGACTGTGTTCTGCTGTTCAAATAATGCATGTGATATTGATATGCCCCTTGTTCAATGGTGTTCATATCTGGGTGTTTGTTTGATGGGAATACCAATGCATGCTGTTACAACTAATCTGAATGGAATAAAATGCCACTAACCCAAACTAACATAACTACTCACAAACCTAGAACGCTTGGGAAGGCAGGTCCCAGCGGACCCACCTCTCCCACCTCAGCTGGCGACTGCACCTGGCACTAGTGCCCAGGCGGACCCCTCCGGTGGCCCTGTGCCACCTTCGGGTGGAAGCGCTGCAGGGGATGGGGCCCGTCCCCTCTGCAAGTGTGGCCGGAGGGTTCGTCCACTCACCCTCCGCGGTGTCCGGTCTGTGGTGCGTAGGGAGATCCAAGACACTGTTCTTGGACCCCACGCCAGCTTGAGGCTCGTGTGGCACAGCTAACGGCCCGGCCGTTGCCCTACACAGCCCCAGCACAGCCCGTCCTGGGCTGTGAAGGAACAGTGGCAACTGCCTATGGGTGGGGATATCAGTTCCACTGTTGCCATCTGTGGGCTCGTGCATCTCGGATATCCCAACCTCCGTCCCGTCAATTGTGTAACCCCCACGTGTGTCATACACCGTCCCTGTATGCGTCTTGTCTGTCTTGTCTGTTAACCTACCCAACCTACCTCCCCAGCTTTACCGACTTCCTTCACCTGTCATACCACTCTCACCTGTAAAAAAACAAGGGCACTCTGTCCCACAAAAAATTACGCCCCATACATAGCTGTCCATGTCGCAGACATGTCCGCTGGACATCTAAACTGTTAATTACAATTGGCTGTACAACAAATATTAATGTTGTCCTGACACCTCTCTCAGAGGTGGAAGGTTTCAAATGTCTCACCAAAATACATAGAAATATACAGCTGTTGCTGCAAAAGACATGGGCATCTATGGGCCTTACCTACACCCTTCCTGCAAATCCCACGCTTCTTTCCCTACTGTCTTACCCTCTTTGTGACCCCTTTTCACCACTTTCCTGTCACCCCTTTTCTTTTCTTTCAAAGAAAATAGCGGGTGTGCTTGTGTCTTGGAGCTCACCGCCAGTGCATGCGTGAGCTCAGCATAAGCGCAGACCTGGTTTAAAGTGCTTAAAAGTGCCTTTATGGCACTTTGATTGACAGGTCCTGTACTCAGTTCGAAAGTTTGCTAAGAAAAATAAATTCCCACTGTCAGTCTCGAACCCAGGACCTTGGTAACATTAGTCCGTATGACCTACCACTAAGCCATGCCTGCTTTACAAGAACACACTGCTAAAATAAATATAACATGTAATAGTAGGAATCAGTATAAAGGTAATATAGGAGATGTACTATCCAAAGCATGTTTGGTAGAGTTTTAATGGCCAAATTACTGGATTCCCATACTAGTTCAGTGTGAGCAGAAACAGCACTGCTACCTGTTAGCTTGTACATAATAATGTAAGGTAACGTACATATGTGAAGGTATGTATATCTACACATACATATATATAAATATATATGAATACATATGAAATATAATCGTAGGTCTCAGTAGCCATACACACTCACTACAGGAAAAAGTTAACATAATTGCTGCAACCTGAATCTGCAACACAGCCTGACCCCTGTGTGACCTACTTACCCTTCTAACTGCTTACAGGTGGCCTCAACACTTTGATTGACAGGTCCTGTACTCAGTTTGAAAGTTTGCAAAGTAAAAAATTCCCACTGTCAGTCTTGAAACCAGGACCTAGGTAACATTAGTCTGTTTGACCTACCACTAAGCCATGCCTGCTTTGGAAGAGCACACTGCTAAAATAAATATAACATGTAATAGTAGGAATCAGTATAAAGGCAATATAGGAGATGTACTATCCAAAGCATGTTTGGTAGAGTTTTAATGTCCAAATTACTGGATTCCCATACTAGTTCAGTGTGAGCAGAAACAGCCCTGCTACCTGTTAGCTTGTACATAATAATGTAAGGTAATGTACATATGTGAAGGTATGTATATCAACACATACATATATATAAATATATATTAATACATATGAAATATAATCGTAGGTCTCAGTAGCCATACACACTCACTACAGGAAACAGTGAAGATATATGCAGCAACCAGAATCTGCAACACAGCCTGGCTCCTGTGAGACCTACTAAGCCCTTTAACTGCTTAAAGGTGCCTCCAGCACTGTGATTGATAGGCCCTATACTCAACTCAAAAGCAGAATATGAGCATACTAGTAGGCCCTACCACAAGACCATTGTAACACTAGTCTGTATGACCTACCACTAAGCCATGACTCTCATACAGGAATATAGTGCTAAATAAGTGGAACATGTAATAGTAGGAATGAAGATAAAGGCAATATAGTATGTCTACTACCCAAAGCATGTCAGGCAGACTTTTATAGTCCCAATTACTGGATTCCCATACTAGAGTAATGTTACTGGAAACAGCCCTGCTAATTGTTAGCTTGTACCCAATAATGTCAGCTAATGTACATATATGAAAGTATGTATATGTACACAGATATATATATATATATATATAGCAATACATATGACATATAGTTGTAGGTGTCAGTATGCATACACACTCACTACAGGGAACAGGCAAGATAAATGCAGCAACCTGAATCTACAACACAGCATGAAGCATGGGAGATGTACTAACCTTCACACTCACAGAACACTGTCAACAGCATACCAGCATGGTCCACGCCCTACAATCTGAAAGGGCAACGCCTATCTCACATACCCTTTTATAGCAGTGTCCTGAAATCACAGTGAGACATGCAATTAGTACACACCCAGCTGCTTGCAATTAGCAAATGCTGCCTTACAATTGGTGCAGAGGCCATCACATGGACCTATGCAGATACCTACAAAAGTATTCAGTACCCACACTCCACTCATGCAATACAGTCATTGCACTAACCGAATGAGAAAGAGAGAGAGAGACAGACAGAGAGAGAAGACAAAATATACTGACAGCCAGCAGCAAAACAGCAGCAGCAGCAGCAGCAACAGCAGCAAAATACAAGCAGCACGACTGACTCACCAAAAGCTGCCACAAACACAGGTAATGCAAAGTAGCAGGTTAATCCTGTGTATACTGTGACACCTCCAAATGTATCATAGTTCACTATCAATAGGTATGTCCATGAGATAGGTTGTGTGTAGATAGTCATGAAATATAAACATATGTAATATTGTTGTACATGTGGGCCATAACTAACACTTCCATAGCTTAGAACACAAGGCCAGTTGTGCATATGATGCAGTAGTTCCCAGGGTCAGTAGAGGTTCCTCCTCATTGGTGTGGGACCACTGTGTATGTATGGCACTGTTCAGGTACATATCCTGTAGTATGGCCATGGATTAATATCAGTCTGTCATGTGGTGCTATGTCCTCCAGGGGTGAATGTAGCACACATCCAGGGATACCATTTCGTAACAGTGATGATATGTGTTCTGCAATGATGAGGGTGGCTCTCACCTGGACATGTGAGAGGATAGGGAGGTTACAGTCATCTGGGATAACTAATAACACGTGTGTAGGACAATGGGGGGGGGGGGTACCTGAACCTAAACTGTCTGCAAAATTGCTGGCAATATCTGTGCATTTGGTGAATGTGAAGCATCTTAACACTGCAGACAACAGATGCCTTCCGTCATGTGAATCTGCCCTGTGCTGCAGTAGCCTCCTACTATTGTTATACAATATGCCTGTATCTGTAGTCCACTGGACAGGATTAATAAGTGGTGTGCAGTTGTTCTGGGTTAGATAACTGTGTGCACAGTACATGCAGTATGTGGGATGTCTGTGGTAAGCATATGCAAATGTGCTGGCGGTGTGTGTTGTGGCTTCCACTGGCCCAGTGGGCTGCATGGATAGCATCACTGTCATAACTACTGAATAACTGTGTAATAACATGCATACATAGCAAGGTAGTGTATTGTGCTTGTGGTGTTGTTCAGATATGTATATCCAGGCTGAGTAATTTGTGTCCACATCACAGGGTTGGATGGCAGCACACATCCAGTATGTATGGATGAACACCCAGAATGTGTCACACGTGTCACCTGTGCAGACGTATCTGGCCATTACCTGTGCATCCCCCACAACACACACACATGCAACATATGGCAGAAGTACTATAGCAGTACACACATGTTCATAGGTTCATACTAGGCTATCTGCCCGAGGGCATTTACAAGCCTAGCCCATAGTTTTGTGGCTTACGCCACCCCTTTAGTATGGGGAACCATACCCATTATTTTGCTGTGCCTCTGTCGAGCAGTGACACTGAGGTAATCCCTGGGGTATATCTGCGATCTCCCATCCATTGGTCAAGATTTCTCTTGAACAAGGCCATCGAGGTGCTCTGCCTCACATATACCGTGATTTTGTTCCACAGCATAGGGAGTATTTGGGTGATGAATCTATCCCTCCAGCATGTCCTATTAATAGCCGTGTCGAGGTTTAAGTCTCCTGGCCTTGTGGCTCTGATGGATCTAGATTATTTTAGGTGAAGCATATTCATCAAATCTGGGTCTGACATGGCCTTGTATGTTGGGCAAAGGTCACCTCTGAGCAAGCGGTGGCGACTGAATAGAACATACATGGACATGCTGGAGGGCAAATTCTAACTGAGAGGCTCCCTTTACTCTGTAATGAGCTCGAACAGTTGAGAATGAACAGTTCATAGGTTCATACTAGGCTATTTGCCCTAGGGCATTGGTAAGCCTAGTAGAATGTGTTTGTCTTTTGCCACCCAATCACAAGTTATGCTGCTATGCCCTTGTCCGACTTTAGTATACTATGCCTCTGTCTAACAGTGACATAGAAGTGATACCTGGGGTACAACTATGATCTCCATCCACTCATCCAGATTCCTATGGAAGAGAGTCAATGAGGGACTCTGCCTAACCAGTAGTGTGAGCTCATTACAGAGTGAAGGGAGCCTCTCGGTTAGGAATATGCCCCTCCAGCATGTCCATGTATGTCAG
This sequence comes from Protopterus annectens, assembly GCF_019279795.1. Lineage (NCBI taxonomy): Eukaryota > Metazoa > Chordata > Ceratodontiformes > Protopteridae > Protopterus > Protopterus annectens. The sequence continues at coordinate 722,503,458 of NC_056751.1, read as the reverse complement.
TGCTGAGGTCCAGCTCTCCTGAGCATGTGGCTGTATGGGACTCTGATTGCCTGAGGTACATCACGTTCATTACTGCTAGGTAGGACATGGCTGTATATGGCATGCACAGATTGCCCCTGAACAGGCAGTATGCCACTGAGTCCAGCTGGATTCACTTTACCTGGGCAGCATATGATATCTGTGTGAGCCATTGCATCCCCTTGATGATGTACTGTTGTCCTGTACCAGTTGCTGTAGGTGTCTGGTTAGGTACATCCCAAAAGGTGCATTGTATGCAATTATAGGCCTGATGATGGATGAGTACAGAGGCACAATGACCTCCCCTGCCATACATGTGAATCAGTCATGATTAGCTGGGCTATATAACATGTCTGTCAATCCACGTTGCCCATGTGGTAGACAAATGACAGACTGCTACCATGTTTCTTCCCCAGGTCCCCAACTACGTCTACTGTACTCAATGGCCTAACACCTATGTTGTACTGTGCCACCAATGTGGAGGTGTGGGAATCTGCATTGAATACTGATACTCCCCCTCCCTTGTTCAAGTGTTGTGGCCGACAAGAATGGTAGCAGCTATAACGTGGTAGTACTGGTGTGCTCCTGTGAAACCTGAAACAGGTTCATGTTACTGCACAGATATCGATGTCCAGAATGCTAGGTAGGGTTTTGGGTGCGTGCATCCTTGGGTCTAGACGTCCAGTGTTGAGTAGCATCACTCTTACTTCCTCATCCTTTGTGATACAAATGGATGTGGGTTTGCCTTATGAGCCTTGCCTAATACAGGCACTATGGGTGTAGCAGGAGGCTCCGCCAAATGTCAATAGGACTGTGGTGACAGGTGCAAGCTGTCCCTAGCAAAGCATACCACCCCAAGATGGCAGGGATTGGCACACCTGTGAATGACACCAGTATGTCAGTCAATTGTTGGAAGGGATAATTGTGCCTTGATATTGTGGCATTGTTCTAGGTGAGGGTAGGATGCTACTCAAGGTCAGGGTCGAACTGTCCCGGGCTACGTGCTCAGAGAGCTCTGTAATGTCTCATGTCATGTAGTCCAGGGTGGAATGTGTCAGGCCATTCACAGCAGCATGGACATTGACTGAGTCATACCTGTACCTGCCTTGGGGTTACCTGACTGTTTGTGTTATGTGGCAGGTCATAGTGCCTGACAGGCTGCACACCGTGACCCTCACCTCGTTAAGCCTGGTGAACGTGATGTGAGTGTGCCTGATCATAGAGGCACCTAGTACAGGTGTATGAGGTGTGTTGTTAACTGTTAATGGCTGTGAGTGTTCAGCACATTGGCTTTGTGTGATATGTGTTGCACATGTTTGTTTATGTGGTAGTGGTTGCCTGGATGTCTGCATAGGAGGTCTCTGCTGCATAGGCAGAGCTGTGGTCTGAGCCTACAAGTATGATCATGTGTGATCATGTGTTAGGTCCGCTGTTGTGTTAGGTCTACGTGAGACTGGAAGTGTAGTGAGTGATCCCCTTTGCCACGTGACTGGTTATGGCGGTATTGAGTAGACAGAGCCTAGCCTCCAGTCTGGTATATGGTTGCATCACTCACATGAGTTTGAATTTGTCGTTAGGAGGAGGGTTGTCTGTGTACATGCATCTGTTCTAACATTGTCTCTGGAGTACCACACTCACCAGCTGGACTGAGGAGGGAACTGACAACTGACCTCTGGACATGCTAGAATACTATTGTGAACTCTGTAATCACTAATGATTGAAAACAAGGTCCAGTGGGGAGTGAGGGTGTACTGACATTACCTACAACTGCTGACTGATATAAAAGCGTCAGTGAGCAAATGCCAGGTAACCTAAGTGCAATGTGTCACAATGAAGTAAATGCAACAATGACAAGCAGTCACTTGCTGTCATGTGTAACATGGAAGTACGTACAGTAAGCAATGCAGATAACAGTAGTGAGTCACAGATGTGTTGCAAAGATGTGTACTATGTGGAAGTAGCATACCAGTGAAATAACAAGCTAACAGATAACAAGCATATAAACAAAGGTAGATGCAGGAGGCCTGGATGTAGTGTTTGCTACAACAAACAAGGTGTAGCAATGTCAGTAAGATACAGCTCAGATATGCATGCACTATAAACCTGATACCAGATGTCCCCAGCTATGAATGGCAGAGTACAGCCTATTGTCACACATGAGTGCAGACCACAAACCTCGTTAATGTTAAATAACTGGCCTAAAGGACAACTGCCCATACCAGAAGTAATACACTTGTACACTGGGCCCACAATCAGCAGTTCCCAACTTCAATGGATGAAAGATATGTGTCCTGCCACCACAGTGCTTGCCACCAACCTCCCTAATGTAAAACAACTGGTCTGAAGGCCAAGTACTTAGTACAAATGACATGGAATGATAGCTACACTGTAATCAGGTTTTAACCAATCAGTAATAAGTAGAAGTTAACACTCCCTGTATAGAATGTGTACCATGTATTGTTGGGATACTATGCTGATAACCTGTTTGTGTACCTTTCCAGATAGACATGGCACCCAAGAGAAATCCTGCGTATTCTGCTGCAGAGGATGATGTGATCCACCAGAGCCTGGTGCGTGACTATGCCATCCTGTTTTCACGCACCACCCAGAACCAGCAGGAGAGGTCTGCACTGTGGCAAAGCCTTGTTAGCAGGATAAATGATGTTGGCATGCATGATAGGACATATGAGCAGGTGAGACATCACTGCAGTGATTTGATAAGAAATGTCCGCCAGCGTGCTGCAGATATCCGCAGGCAACAGGCTGCCACAGGTGGGGGGGTGGCCACACATCCCCCCCTCACCAGACAGGAGGGGCTACTGCTAAGTGTTGTGGATCCAGCCCCAGAACAACATCAACCATCATGCATCATGATGGAGGTTGGATCCACACATCAGCAAGACAGCGGCGTGCAGGTAAGATGCCATATTCATTTATTGTTATTACTTTTACATTTGTTGACCCATATAGTCTAGCTGGATATGAGTTCATTTTCAGTAGAGGCATGTGGAGAAAAGCTCCACACATAACGTAATAAAGGCAGACAGACAAGTTGTCAATACAGACAGCCAACATAATAGAATTGTACACCAGCCTGTTAATTAAATAAACATACATGTAAGGAAGTCAAACAGTTCATAGTCATACACAATGTACCGTTGGTTTCAAAGCAATCCTACCTAAAGCATAATGGTTATGCAATAAGGCAAAAGCCATATACATAATAGTTAGGGCTCAGAAGGGTAGAGAAGTAGAAGGAGTATGACAGATACAATGATATGGAAGAGGCAGGAGTCAAGAAGGGAAGTGAGGAAAAGAAGGAAGACAGTCAAGAGGAGGTGGGAGGGATGGGAGAAGTAGGTCAGAGCATAGAAGGACATCAAGGTGAAAGAAACAGGGTAGAAGCTAGTTTCTATGCACAATGAGGGGTTAAAGGTGAAGAGAGCGTAGGGAGAGGGACATTAGCCTGGACTCCAAGAAGAACAAAGCCAGTGGTTTTGGAAGTACAATTTGAGTTGACGTTTGGAGAGAGGTAAGGGTGAGATTAGAGTTAACTCCTGGTATGTACATATGACTGTTCTGTACGCTGTTACTTCATGCACGCATAAGGTGTGCATGTGGTATGTATCTGTCATCATGATATATATACAGACATGATGTGCAGCTGATGTGTATAAGGGAACTAGTGTACTACTGTACTGTATCATGTGCAAAACAAATGGCACACGTGCCCACTGACATTACTCTCTTCACACTTCCAGGTCCCTCCCATGTATCACGGAGGCAGGCCATACATGCTGGTGAGTCTTTTTAACAGTATCTGTAAAACAATTTATAAAACTAGGAAGAGTAGTGTAACTCTGTAGTAGACATGCTGGTGACTGTGTCCACAATAACTGTAATTGACAGGTAGTGAATTGAGTAGTGTAACACGGTATTGATGTGTGTGTTTACTGTGGGGTGTGCATGTGTGCAAGTGTGCCTGTGCCCACGTGTGCATGTGTGTTAGTGTCCATGAGTGCATGTGTCCATTTCTGAATGTGTGCATTAGTATTGAAGTGCATCTCTTTCAAATATGTCTTGAGACTGTAATCTGTGTTCCATGTTTTCCTCCCGTAGGTTCTGGTGCTGCTCTGGTGACCTGCAGCAGGGAACCTGAATCTTGTGCCCCAGGTACTGATGATGATGAAATGTCTGTAATGGTGCAGGAAGGTGTGTCTGGGTCCGCCATTGGTCAGCCAATTGACAGTACACAGCTTTCAACCCCGTCAATGCACACAGTCATCCTGCCGTTACATCCTTTATCACCATTGTCCCTAGGTGATGGACAGTCAGCAGTGGGCATAGATCAGGGTAATGTGGTACCTGTGGCACATGCATCCTCACAAGGCAGCCATGTGCAGAGGCCTCCAATGGTACCACGCAGACAGTCGCCCATGGGTTCTCGGGGGGGCATCCGTGGCCGTACTGCCTCTGGCCGGCGTGCCCAGGGAGGTATGTCAACCTCCACTATGTTTAGAACTGTCATGCAGGCACAGGCACGTATGGAAAGGTACACCAGACAGGGTCTGCGGGAGCTGAGAGCATGTCGCATAGCCATGACAGACGGCATGCATGATGTTGCGAATGCTATCCGTAACTTCACAGATGTCGTTGACAGACGTTGTGGGGGCATACAACAGCTGCTCCACAACCAGATGTCCATGGGCCAGGGCGATGGTGTGCGTTTGCGGCGTCGACGTGGCCGTATGCCAGCAAGAGCACAAGCTGGCAGTGGCCGCGGACGACAACGGGCCCACTCGCGCCTCAAGTGCCAGCACCAGCCCCAGCAATGCTGGGTCTGTGCTGTCATCCAGACGCCCCAGGAGACCACGTGCACGTGGCTCTGGACAGTCCCAACAGGGAACAGTGTCCAGTCAACACACCCCTGCTTCCGATGACAGTACCCAGTCTGGGTTAGTACCGGATACGGCCCGTAGCACCCCTGCCAGGCACAGGTACCGTGTCCGTGCCCACAGACACTGATTTGGATGACCTGACAGGTGCAGTCTGTGGCTGTCCACAAAACCCTGTACATGGCAGCCATTATGTGGGACTGTGTGCGTGCTTACACACATGCAGAAACCTAACACCTAGGGCAAACACATACACACACACACTGCACCAACAACGGTCCACCCTGTACTGCTGCCCCTCACAAACACACATACACACACATGTCAATTGGTGTTACCAGTGGCTGGCTTGGGCATGTCTAACCCACACCCTGTGCATATGATGACACTGTGCCACCTCCTGCATACTACAACATCGGTGCAGGTAAAGGTAAACACGTTGCTGATGCACAGGGTGACTACATAGATGTGTATAAGTAGTAACATGTTGGTAACTGTTGTGTGTTGCAGTATAAATGTGTGTATATCCCATCAGTCCTGCTGCAGTAACTGTATGAATGTCCTCAATTGTTATCTGCACCCATACTACTTAACAAAGTGTACCTGCTGCACACCATCACATGCTAACATTGACTATGGCAATGTGCATCTTGTGCTGTTATGTAGATTCAGCTACATGTATCTGTTCTGTCACACATGCATTCATACACACCCTGCTACCCACACACATGCACACGCTCACCTGCCATTCCCATTATTTATCACCCTACATGAGTAGCTGTTGATACATGACAGGTACACATCTCAGAAGTGCACTATGTTGTTTACTACTGGCATCACCTTCTCTACCTGTACTCACAGGGTGCAGGCAACCTCATCAGTTGGAAGATGTAATGTGCATCAGGTACTGTAGTACCCTGATTGCCACAGCAAACATGCTTCCCATACGGAAATGCACACACAGACACATCCCACATCCACACACTTGCCACATTCAGGCTTCAGAACACTATCTAGGTATATTCGGGTACATGTGCATGTTCAAGTAGCATGTTAGACTATACTGAGTACTGGCACTTAGTTGTCTGTAGTCATGTTGTCTGTATAGAATAAAAGAATTGTTTTATTATCCTACTCCGTTTTGTGGACGTTACTTGAACAAGTGTTACCTTACATGTGTTATCAGTACCAACACCTTCTGTTTTGTAGTTGTGTTTGTATAGGGTGCTATCAACATCACTGCTTGTTAAGGGTAATGACCACCCTGCAGTGCATAGCCCCATGTGGCAAAAGCCACATCCCACCCCATCATTGTGCACACACACTAACCCCACCAACAGTAAAACACATACTTTCCATTTGCAAGGTTCAAACCCACACCTAACTGTGCAATGACAGTAGAAACAGACACATTAGCAGAGTGTGCTATTTGCAGTAGTTGGAGAAACCTTTACTAATGCTGTACTTAGAGGGTGCTGACATCATCTGTGTGTAGGAGGAGGGATGTGCACCCTGTAGTGTGTTCTCCCAGTTGGCAAAAGGCAGTTAACCCTCCCAGCATAGTGCACACACATAAACCACACTCATACATTCCCTTTGCAGGATTCAAGCACCCACCTAACTACGTTATGACACTGAAGAAAGACACATTAGCAGAGTGCGCTATGCAAATTACTGGAGGACTTTACTACAGGTGATATAGTTATACAGTCCTGACATCATCACTGTTTCAAAAGGGGGATCTGCATCCTGTACGATACTGTCACGGTTGCTAATAGGGACATTTCCCACACACACACATCGATGTGTTGGAGGTTTGCATATGTGGGGGATCCCGAACACCAGTGTGATCAGTATATGGTTTGATTGCAACAATGAGGGATATACTCCCAGTGGTGGGCTGTTTTTACTCATGTTTGTAAAGATCAGCTCTAGTATATCTGCCCCTCTTGTGGGAAGGTTGGTTACCTGTTCCATAGCCAAAGAATGTCTGATCAATGGGAACCTTAGAGCTTGGGTATTGTGGCCTGTGTAATATGCACAGTCTATGTTTGGGTAGCTGGCATCACCCAGTATGATGGTGTTTGCAGAGTAATCTAAACTCTCCTGTGTCAGCATGAAGGCTGTGTGGGAGACCTGAGTCTGAGAGGGTGCTGTGAGAGCTCCTCTGTGTCTCTTTCCATGTGGTCCAGGGAGGTACGTCCCAACAGGTAGCTGACTGTGACCCTCCCCTTGCTCTGTCTGGAGGGCGGCACGTCTGTCAACAGCTCATGTCAAGCAAGTGCACACCCCTCATAAATGATGTGGAAACCTTCAAAGGCCCAAGGCCTGTTGAAAATATGGACCAGACTGCAGATACCTGTATAGAGGCATTCTGTGGACACATTCAGGAATGCATGGATCATGAAGCCACATATGAAAGCATGACCCAATTCTCCAAAGGCAGATGTCCTGGGTGCTGGACACCAGCCATAAACACACTGTACAATAGAAGGATGGTGCCACTACATGATACAACAACCTCCCAAAATGTGAAGGCACCACTGATGAGTATTGGAAGACAACTACAGGCACCCATATGATTGTCTAAGGCCATCTTTGAGAGAGGATTCCACAAGCCACTGAGGATAATCACAAGGCTGCCTGTAGTTATGTTAGTAACCTGGGTGGTACTACCCAGATATGCTCAGAGGTAATACAATATGTCACACAAAATATAAAACACACAGACATTGCCATCATCCTAGTGGACAGGTTCAATGCTGCCTTCTCTCCCCACTACACCAAAAGGGAACATATGTCTCGCATCACAGTGCTTCCCCCCCTGACATCACAGATGCTCAGGTAAGAGATGCCCTTCCCAAAGCAATAAACACTGCATCAATGGGACCAGACAGTGTCCCAGGCTGTGTCCTACATGAACCACAAGAAGAGCTACACACAGACATAACACCACTGTTCAATCCCAGCCTTAATACATGATATGTGGCCAGAGAGTGGCATACAGCAACAGTGGTCCCTCAACATGCAGGTGGTGCCGTCACGGATCCTGGACACTACTTGCCCCATATGTCTGACTAGCTTTGTCTGCAAAGCTATGGCAAGAATCATCAAGAACCTCACATATCTAGATATTGTGGACCTACAGACATGTCACCATACACAGTTTGGCTTTGTCAATGGCAAATCCTGCCTATCAAACCTGTTTGCTTTGTTTGAAACAGTCACCAAGGCCACTGTCAAGGGGTAGGAGGTCCACACAGCCTACCTGGACCTTGCATAAGCCTTGGATACAATACCCCACTTGTGCATTCTAGGAAGCTCACCAGTGTACATATTAACCCCTATGTCACTATGGGTATTGCACAGTGGCTCAAGGGCAGAACACACATGGTAGAATTGCTGGAGCCATGTCAGCCTCCAACCTGGTACAAGTGGTGTCCCACAAGGCAAAGTCCTAGGGGCTGTCATGTTCATTATATGTTTGTCATAGGTACAGGCCAACATGGAAGTACTGTGGCTCAGCAAGTCACAGGTGACTGCAGACCGAACACCATAATCAACTCAACAGCTAACACACGCATCCTCCAAAAGGGACTCTTGCAAACACACGACTTGTGCCACAGCCATGGCCTCAACGTGAATGACAGAAAGAGTATAGTCATCCCCTTTGTCAAACACTAAATGACCACAATGTACCACATATGTGTTAATCCAGTAAGTGCAGGCCAAGGAATTATGGACCTTGGGGTACGCAGGTTGATAGCATTCTACCATTTGACAACAACATGGACAAAGTGGTTAGGTAAGCATGTGATATGGGCCACATCATCATGGGATCCACATGTAGGCCAGGGGAGGACATTGTGCCCCTTTACTCATCCCTCATCATGCCCATAATTGACTATGATGAACCTGTCGGCATGCACCTTACCAGACACCTGCAGCAACTGGGGCTACCACATATGTACCTCGACAAGGGGATCAAAGTGCTCAAACAGATGCCACATACTGACTGGTTAAAGTAGCAGCAGCTGTACTCAGTGACATACTGCCTCTTCATAGGCAATCTGTGCCTGACATAGAAGGCCAGGTCATACCCTCACGTAATGGCCATGCTGCATCTCAGAATATCCAGATCCCACCAGGATACATGCTGGAAATACTTGAACTTCAGGAGTGATATACATAGGACATGGTGGAGGGCACATTCACAACTCAGAGGCACCCTTCATTCCTGATTATTATCCCAATAGAGGTTAGGTGGACTGACTCAGTGACTATCTTCAAGAGCGATATTAATGACTGGATGTGACATTGTAGGGTTACGCTGGGTATCACTTATGTGTCACTGTGAGAAAGAGGCACAGTATACTAACCTTGGAAAAGGGCATAGCAAGACAGATTCACAATGCATGTTGAAAGGCACGCACATTCTGGCTAGGTGGATACATGCCCTGGGCAGATATCCCTGTACGAACCTATGGACCTATGTCTCTTTGTCACCATTGGCCCTATGTGCTGTCAATCACCAATGTAATCTCAATACTCCGGTAGCATGTGCAAAGGTCAGTTGTCAGTCACCTCTATGGTACAGTTGTGGAATATGTGTGTCATGTAGTAATGTCACAGCTGCCACATGTACACAGTCAACCCTATCCACTACCCATTGATGTACATCACATGTATGAGATGGAAACACATGGCCAAACTGTAACAACAACATACAAGTCAGTCAGATGCATGGACACATATGACTCAGTCATTGTCCATGCCACCACAGCTGATGTGGGATGTGGCTCACTGGGATACGTGATAGGGAACATGAAAGAGATCACTGAGCAAGTGACACAGGCTGGTAGACCCCTGACCTTGGTTGGCATCAGACCCTCACCAGGGATTCAGACAAATTAATGAATGCTAATGAATAAGTGTAGCTACAACACCCTAGCTGAATGGTTCTTAGCATGCAGTCACTGCATTGCTATGGAATACTGTCTTACCACTCCCACAACAGGTGAGAACATGCAGCTCCTGTACATTAACAACATGTAGACTTTATGCCCCAGACCAGGTGTGCATCCCTCACTACTAGGCTGATAGCATCTACATCTCACACTGTATATACACATCCCACATGCAGCATCTGCACAGAAGACCACGGTCATAATGTTACCCTGTGCAAATACCATGTATTCACATGTGGCAGGCATCACACATGGTAACTATTGAAAGTCTCAGGTACATATGTGTATTTGACACACACATACATCATGTGTTCATTGCCATAACCGGTGTAATCAATGTCATGCATTATTGTGAGGGACAACCCACACACATGGGCATTCTGTGTGTGCACAACACACATGGCATGTCTGTAATCAAAAGCCATACATAATTGTGATATCGTTTATAAATGGGTATGTGCATCCTGTAGTGTGTTTTCCCAGTTGCCAAAAGGGATGTTTCTTTCATACACACTTACCCCCTTCACACACACTTGCCACCTGCTGGATTCAAACCCCTACCTAACTATGTTATGACACTAGAGACGGACGCATTAGCACAGCGCGCTATTCGCATTACTGGGGAATGTCCTTTCCCCTGATATACTTATAGGGTGCTGACATCATCAGAGTTTAGAAAGTGGAATGATCATCCTGTGGTGTGTTTTCCCAGTTGCCAAAAGGGATGTTTCTTTCATACACCCTTACACACACTTACCCCCTTCACACACACTTGCCACCTGCTGGATTCAAACCCCTACCTAACTATGTTATGATACTAGAGACGGACGCATTAGCACAGCTATTCGGATTACTGGAGAATCCTTTCCCTGATATACTTATAGGGTGCTGACATCATCAGAGTCTAGAAAGTGGAATGATCATCCTGTGGTGTGTTTTCCCAGTTGCCAAAAGGGATGTTTCTTTCATACACACTTACACACTCTTACCCCCTTCACACACACTTGCCACCTGCTGGATTCAAACCCCTACCTAACTATGTTATGATACTAGAGACGGACGCATTAGCACAGCGCGCTATTCGGATTACTGAGAGCATCCTTTTCTCCAATATACTTATAGGGTGCTGACATCATCAGAGTCTAGAAAGTGGAATGATCATCCTGTGGTGTGTTTTCCCAGTTGCCAAAAGGGATGTTTCTTTCATACACACTTACACACACTCTTACCCCCTTCACACACACTTGCCACCTGCTGGATTCAAACCCCTACCTAACTATGTTATGATACTAGAGACGGACGCATTAGCACAGCGCGCTATTCGGATTACTGAGAGAATCCTTTTCTCCAATATACTTATAGGGTGCTGACATCATCAGAGTCTAGAAAGTGGAATGATCATCCTGTGGTGTGTTTTCCCAGTTGCCAAAAGGGATGGTTCTTTCATACACACTTACCCCTTCACACACACTTGCCACCTGCTGGATTCAAACCCCTACCTAACTATGTTATGATACTAGAGACGGACACATTAGCACAGCGCGCTATTCGGATTACTGAGAGAATCCTTTTCTCCAATATACTTATAGGGTGCTGACATCATCAGAGTCTAGAAAGTGGAATGATCATCCTGTGGTGTGTTTTCCCAGTTGCCAAAAGGGATGTTTCTTTCATACACACTTACACACACTTACCCCCCTTCACACACACTTGCCACCTGCTGTATTCAAACCCCTACCTAACTATGTTATGACACTAGAGATGGACGCATTAGCACGGCGCTATTCGGATTACTGAGAGAATCCTTTTCTCCAATATACTTATAGGGTGCTTACATGATCAGTGTCTAGAAAGGGGGATGAGCATCCTGTGGTGTGTTTTCACATTTGCTAGGGGTAACATTTGGACCAAGTGTGTGAGCATGCCCAGTTCAGCCTTCCTGTGGCATGTTGTGTGAAAGATGTCTCATTTATCTAAGTGTGTGAGCATGCCCAGTGTGGGCTTTACATATGTTGAACTCTGCAGCCCATCACATTTGTGGATGAGTGTGACCTTGAACAAATACCTCCAGTTTATGGTTGTGTGTTCTGTGCCATGTTGTGTAGTTACTGTCCGAATGCTTTTGTGTGAACAAAACTGGGAGTATACTGTGCCTGCAGGTTTTGCATGGGATACTTTGCACACAATTGTCAACATCCGTTCATACTGACCTAACACTGTAGCACTGTCTAGTGTAGTGTTTCAGTACTTTCACTGTGGTGGTCAGTATCCTGGGCTTCAGTCCTATCACTGATTTACATTTTCATAGTGTGCACAACAGGCTGGTTAGGGTCCAGTTGTGCACATCTGCACAAAGGCAGTGCCTCTACAGACCCTGTTAATTGCTGCCCCATAAGCTTAACAAGTGTAGTCTGCAAATCTATGGAGAGGATCATAATTGAGCTCATAAACAAAGATATAGGGGACATGCAGACATTGTACCCATCCCATTTTGGCTTGGTCAGGGGCAGATCATGCCTTTTGTACTGGGTTGACATCTTCAAATTGGTCACTTAGGCCATTGTTGGGGAAAGGCAGTCCATACAGCCTACCTTGGCCTTGCTAACACTTTCAACACAATACCCCACTCAGGTATTGTGGAAAACCCTAACAACTGAAATGTAAACCCATATGTCACAAGATGGGTTGCAAACTGGCTTAAGGACGGGACCCACAGGGTTAGAGTTGCTGGCACTATGTTAGACTCCAGACTGGTCACAGGTGGTGTCACACAGGGCTCAGTCCTTGGCCACCATTGTTTGTCATGTACTTCCCAGGAGTACAGGCCAACATGGGAGGACTTTGGATGACAATGTTAGCAGATGACTGCACACTGGGCACCATAGTGGACAGTGCATCACACACAGATATCATTCAGAAGGGACTCACAGTAACTGATAGCTGGTGCCAGGGCCATGGCCTGAAGTCAGAGCGCACAACATGTGTAGACATACCCTTCAGGAAAAGCAAGGTGACCCCAAGCTACCATATAGGTGGCAATCCTCTAAGCACAGAGGAGGTTATCATGGACCTGGGGACCCAGGTTGACATTCGCCATTCTTCTGAGACTCACATTGCTAAAGTGGCTAGGAAGACCTTCTACATTGCCCACCTGATAAGGATGGGATTCACATCCAGCTCTAGTGGGTCATTGTTCCCCTGTACTCTTCAGTTATCAGACCGGTGATTGAGTCAAATGCCCTATTCTGGCTGTATCTCACCCAACATCTGCAGCAATTGGAGACACCCTGACTGTCCCCCACCTAAAGGATCAAGGAACCACAACAGCTGTCATATGCTGCCAGATTGAAGACACTCACACTATATTCACTCACATACTGTCTGCTTAGAGGTGACATGTGCCTGACATGCGAGGCCATGTCCAAACAGGGATTAATGGACATGCTCCACCTCAGACTCAGAAGATCCACCTGAACCACTAGTGCAGGTGACTGACACCTTAGCAGGGATGTATGTTGGACATGTTGGAGGGATGGAGTTATCACTCGGAGACTCCCTATGCTGTGGAATACAATCCTGGTCCATTTGAGGCAGAGCACCTTGCTGGCTGTGTTCAAGAGGTATCTTGACCTAATGCTAGTCGGAGAATGTGTTTGTCCATCAACACATTGTAAGCGTAGTTTGACATGTCATATGTCTTGTTTAGTATACTGTGCCTCTGTCTACCTGTGACATAACATTGATACCCAGGGTAAACCTCCCATCTCCCATCCACTCATTAGGATTCCTGTTGAGGGACTCAACCAGTGTCTTTATGGACAACCTGTACTGGTAGTTTACTCATGTGTGGGGGTGGCTTCTGTGTTTTGGATAATGCAGTACAGCCTGTCCTATATATGTCAGTGCTGGGGTTCAGGTCCCTCATGTGCATAGCTCCCTGCCATTCAGATTGTACAAGGTGCAGCATGTGCATTGATTCCAGCTTGGACATGGCTTTCTACATCAGGCACAGCTTGCATCTGGGTGGACAGCATGGCAGTGTGTGGAGCTGCACTCTGTTTAATCAGACTACACATTACATGTGTTCCAGCTCTGTCATACTCCTGGTGAGGTACTGTTGTGGACTTTACAGGTGCTGGATGTGTGTGCATGAGGTACACTCCACAGGGGCTGTTGTTGTCATTTCTAACGCTGATGAAAGATAACTGCAGAACCACAATGACCTCCCCTTAGCTAGTTGTCAGACAGCATGGACCATACAATCACAAATGAAAACAGGACCCTCTCCACAAAGGGAAAGTGTCCTGTCTGGTGGACCCCAGCCATAAACAAACTGTATGAGAGATGAGGGTTACTAATGCAAGACAGAGCTACATCTCCAAAAGGGAAGACAGCTGTGATCAGCACTAGTAGAAAGCTACATTATCTCATAAAGACATGCAAGGTCAACTTGGGGACATAAATCACCAAAGTCAATGAAGGTAACCACACTGCTTTCTTCAGTTATGTCAGACACCTGGTTGTGAACCCTCGGATATGCTCAGAGTTGGTACACAACAACATATATTCCAGTGACCTGACAGATATTGGCAACATTCCGGCGGACAGCTTCAGTGCGATGCACCCCCTCCCTCACCCCCAAAACAAGATAGTTATCACTGCTGTATGTAACCTCACTGTCATCTTGGATGTCCATGTGAGAGCCACACTCAGCAAAGACAAGTACACAGCATCCATGGGACCTGCTGGTATCTCCGGTTGCATGCTATGTGAACTCCAGAAGGGGCTGGACCCATATATACAACTGCTAGTTAACCTTAGTCTTGCTACAGGATATGTACCTGAACACTGGCATACGGCAACAGTGGTCCCACTCCACAAGGGAGATGCCTCCACAGACCATGGCAACTACCACCACACAGGCTTAACCAGCCTTGTCTGCAAAGATATGGGAGGAGTCATGGAGCTCTTACACAGACACATTACTGACCTACAGACCCTTGTTCCCACCTAGTTCAGCTTTGTACAGGGCAGATCCTGCCTTTTGCACCTTTGCACCCGTAAAGTACCTACCATGAAGATCAGGGTTCTTCAACACATGTCATATGCTTCCGGAATAGAGGAAGTCCAGCTTTGTTCAGTGTCATACCGCATACTTACAGGTGACCTATCCTGACATACAAGACCATGTCCAATCAGGATTTGGTAGACATGCTCCACTGCAAGCAATCCAAATCCACCAGAGCCATGAAAGCTGAGTATTTGAACCTCAGCACATACATGTGTAGGACATGCTGGAGGGACAAAGCCATAACTCAGAGGCATGTCACACTCTAGCAGAGTATCCCAGTTCATGTTTGACAGAGTCCCTCACTGACTCTCTTCAGGAGACATCTGGACAACTGCATATGAGACGGAGGCACAGACTAGACAGAGACACGGTCATGTTATTCAATTACGTAAGGGGGTCATAATGTGTCACTACTAAGTCAGAGGCACAATATTCAGAATCTATTCTGTACACTTATTACCACTATAAGGGGTGGCAATAGCCACATCACTATGGCTAGGCTTTAACATGCACTAGGGCAGATAGCCTAGTAGTAGACTATGACACTATGAAACACCGGTGTATATGTAGCTATTGTCAATCAAACAGTATGATGTGGTTTGGGGGGCTTGATATCTCCCTGTATTCCAACCTTGTTTTGTCTATTCCTTCTAGCATGTCTAGGGATCAGTTGCTAGTGTCCTCTCCTGCTCAGCTGGTGAACCTGGGAATATTGAGGCACTGTTATAGTTGCCTCATGTACACTGACAACCCTCTCCTTCTGCCATAAAACACACATACATGTGAGAGATGCAACTATATAGCCAAAGTGGAGGCTGAGCTCTCTCAGCATAGGACTAGCAAGACTGGAGAGAGGGTGAAGGTAACCACACACACATCTTTAATCCAGTCTCACATGGCACTGTCACAACTTAAGATCATACACATAGACACACAGAGACACTCTCGGAGGCTCTGATCATAGGTCTACCAGAATGGCGGTGGCCACCACAGCAGACACTCACACAACTGCCTCCACAGGGCACAGCACATGCAACACATTGACCACAGAGTCGGTGTGCCAAACAGTCACAGCCCTTAAGGCCAAACACAATGCCAGACACACTTGTCATAGGTGACTCCATAGTCAGACACACTGATGTCCCACTCACCAGATCAGGTACAGAGGAGGTCACAGTAAGCTGCCTATCGGGTACTGGAATCCACCACATAATGCAAGCACTCAGGTCACTAAACTGCAAGTACAGGTCTGACCCAGTCATAATCCATGCTGGTGTGAACGACCTGAGATGTACCTCCCTGGACTACATGGAAAGAGACATAGAGGATCCCTCTGATTATGTAGGCCAGGCAGGTATGACCCTGACCTTCGGCAGTATCCTACCTTCACCAAGTATGATGCCACATAAACAGAGACAAGATGATCAGCTGCAGTATTTTGCTTAGACTATGGTGTCATTCTAAGGGGGTCCAATGTCTGTCTGCCTGGGACGAGATGCTGGACAGGCCATGGTGATTTGCAAGGGACGGCTTGCACCTGTCACACCTGGGCTTCCGGATTTGAGATGATGCTCTTGCCACCCCATTGTGCCTTTTTTATGCAAGATTCAGATTCTACACCTACCACCCTAGAACACAGTAAAGGAGAGACACTAAGGCTAATGCTGCTCAATGCCCAAGGTCTCTACCTCAAGCTGCACACACTCTATGCCCTTCTCAGTATGTAGCACATTGATGTCTGTGCTGTGCCTGAAACCTGGTTCACAGTTTCTGACAGCACCCCGGCACTATCGGGTGTTACCTCATCTCATGCATTCCGGCACCAGCATCCCGACAACACCAAGAAGGATGGTGGGTGTCCATATTCATCAAGGACACCCTCACCTCATGGTTGGTGGCAACACACGATGCATCGGAGACCATCCAGGTGCCAGTGACCGTAGGCAACACTGCTCTGCAGTTTGTAGCATGTTACATGCCACCCGCTCAAACTCAGGTACCTCACACAGCTATCCTGCCAACACTGAAGTGGATAAATGTATCTCCAAACACCATCCTACTGGGTGATTCCAACTATCCACATATAGACTGGGATCACTAATCATGCCACAGCACTCTAACACAAAGGTTCCAAGAGTTCATACACTGAAATGCCATGGAACAACTGGTCCCAATCCCCTCAAGTGGAGGCAACTTACTAGAACACATCATCACAAACATGGGGTCACACTCTTCAACACCAGACGTATACCCATCATTGGTGAGATCAGATCATGGACTACTCTCAGTGGGAGTCCACATCCCATCCACACCCCAGATGGGAAATGAAACGGTGAAGACCTTGTCAAATGCCGACTTCACATTTCTGAGCACTGGTGTGGTCTCTTTCAAGGCCCCCAGGCCAGCGGACACCATTACCCAAGCCACTGTATCACTTAGAAATGCCTTCTACCAGCACCTCCAGGACTGCATGGTTCAGGCAATCCCAAATAATAATGACTCTTTGTACCACAGGCAAGCATCCAGTCTGGTGGACCCTAGCCATAAACAAGCTGTACAACACAAGGAAGGAGCTACTACATGATAGAGTGTAATCCGTATGGGGGAAGACACCCCTGCTCATTGTGAGTAAAACACTGGGTTCCCCATACAATCATCCGAGGCATGTTTAGAGAGTAAACCCACTCAGGACTCCAGGGACAATCATGAGGCCTTTTTTACCTATGTTTGAAACCTGGGAGGGAACTCCCAGATATGCTCAGACTTAGTTCAGAATGATGTTGATATCACTGCACCTACAGACATTGGCAACATACTGGCTGACAGGTTCAGTGCAGATTTCTCCCCTCCCCAACTGGGGGTATGTACACCAGAGGATTGTAGCCGCCCAAACATCTCCACTGCTGGGGTGGGAACTGCTCAATCCAAGGCAGAAGACACTTTATCCATGGGACCAGATGGTGTCCCCAGTTGTGTGCTCCATGAACTCAATGAGTAATTACACCCGCAGTCAGGGCAGCTGTTTAATCTTAGCCTCACCTCAGGATATGTTCCCAAGGAGTGGCATACAGCAATGGTGGACCAACTTCACAAAGGGGGTGCCTCCACCAACCCCGGAAACTACCATCCCATCACCTTGACAAGCCTGTTCTGCTAGGCTATGGAGAGGATCATAATGGGAATTCTAAATGAAGACATAGGGGACTTGCAGACATTGGGTCCAATCCAGTTTGGCTTTGTCAAGGGCAGATCATGCCTTTTAAACTTGGTTGACTTTTTAAAAACACTCACCCAGGCCATTGACGTGGGCAAGGCAGTCCACACAGCCTACCTTGACCTGGCAAAGGCTTTCGACACAATACCCCACTCAGGTATCATTGAAAACATCACCAGCTTATATGTGAACCCATACATCACAAGATGGGTTGCAAACTGGCTACGTGACAGAACAGACAGGTTCAGACTTGCTGGTGCCATGTCACACTCCACAACTGTCACAAGTGGTGTCCCACAGGGCTCAGTCCTGGGCCCACTATTGCTCAGCATCTACTTTTCAGAAGTACAAGCAAACACAGCAGGATTATGGCTGACAAAGTTTGAAGATGACTGCAAACTGGGAACCATAGTTGGACACCCATCTGACACAGACATCCTTCAGAAGGGTGTCATAGACACGGATAACTGGTGCCAGAGCCATGGCCTTACATTAAACACTAAACAATGCATGGCCATACCCTTTGGGAAGAACAAGGTTACCACTAGTTCCCATGTAGGTGGCAATCCTCTAAGCACACAGGAGGTTATCAGGGACCTGGGCACCCAGGTTGACAGTGACCTTTTGTTTGACACTCACGTTGCCAGGGTAGTTAGGTAGAACTTCTACATTGCCCACCTCATCATGCAGGGATTCACATCTAGATCCAGGGAGGTCATTGTTCCCTTGTACTCTGCACTCATTGGACCATTGATTGAGTGCAATGCCCCATTCAGCATGTATATGACCCGACACCTATGGCAATTGGATGGGCCCACAAATTCCTCGACAGGGGGAGAAAGGGTCTCAAACATATTTCTTATGCTGCCCGACTGAAGGAATTCCAGCTTGATTCCGTGACTTACCGTCTGCTCAGAGGTGACCTGTGCCTGACATCCAAGGCCATGTCCAAACCTGAGTTAATGTACACGCTTCACCTCAAGACCTCTACATCCATCAGAACTACAGTGGCAGGAGATTTAAACCTCAACACAGATATTAATAGGATGTGCTGGAGGGACAGATTCTTCAACCAGAGAGTCCCTATGCTGTGGAACAACATCCTGGTACATGTGAGGCTGAGTACCTCACTGGCTTTGTTCAAGTGAGATCTTAATCAATGGATGGGAGATTGCAGGTATGCCCCAGGGATAACCTCAGTATCACTGCTTGTCAGAGGCACAGCAATATAATGGGCAAATTATCCGTCAGAGTGAAGGGGCGGCAGACTCCAC
This sequence comes from Protopterus annectens, assembly GCF_019279795.1. Lineage (NCBI taxonomy): Eukaryota > Metazoa > Chordata > Ceratodontiformes > Protopteridae > Protopterus > Protopterus annectens. The sequence goes on along the minus strand of NC_056751.1, from coordinate 722,484,019 downwards.
GGAACTGTGGTCTAGGCTTATAAATGCCCTAGGGCAGATAGCCTAGTATGAACCTGTGAACCTGTGAACATAGGCCTGGGGCAGTTCCTGCTATTAGGACAGTGGTCTGCAGCAAGCTATATAGTAGTAGTCAGTTTTAGCCATTGGTGTTTGACCATGGCTAATGCATGTTGCTTCTTGTTGTGGTAACAACAGGGGTGTGTGGTTATCCATGCCATTTATTGGTAGTCACCCTCATTTTGTATCTTGTTCCATGTTTTTGCACATGTACATCACTGTATGAGGTGTGACCCTGGTAGTGTCAGGGTGCTGATGTGGGCTTTGACCCTGTTTTCTATTACAGCACTGATATGTGCATTCCCTATACTGTGTGCATTTACACTGCACACATCTTGCTGTTCATACCTTTGGCATTGGGTAGCATTACATCTAGGTTCCTATCCCTTGTGATAGCTATGAGGTGGGTTTGTGTTTTTGTGGTTTATGTTTGGTGAGGGTGGATGTTAGTCATGGTCCTCAGGTGTGCATATGATACATGGTGTTACATTACTTAACACATGGCATTCATGCCTCGGGTGGTGCTGCAGGGCTGCCTCTGTCGGATGCACATACTACACTCCCTGTATGTTTGGAAGCAGGTTGTGTCATGTTAGGCATCCCTGTTACTGTATGAGTGAGTCAGAGCGGGTATCAGTCCCAGTGTTCCTACTGACCAAGCATATGTGCTATGCGTTGCCTCTTTGCCAAGGCCAGGGCATACTGGGCACGCCTCCTTCTGCCTACTGGGACAAGGTCAGGTTGTTCCTCCTCCGAGTCACCCCTGCCTGTGGTGGCCTTGGCAATGGTGGGGGGATGTTTGGCCCAGCCCTGTGCTGGTCCTGCTGCAGCTGTTTCCGCAGGATCATATTATGTAGCATAGCACATATCATGATCATTTGGGTACATGTAGTTGGTGTGTACTGCAAAGCTCCACCAGGCGTGTCCAGACACTGGAACCGTGACTTGAGCAGCCCAAACACACGCTCTATGATATTACGTGTTTGTGCGTGTGCCTCATTATGGCGTTCCTGTTCAGGTGTGTGTGCATTTCTGATGGGTGTCATCAGCCACGGCTCAAGTGCATAACCAGCATCCCCCACTAGGTGTCCGTGTGGGAAGTCCCCATTGGCAAATGATTGGTACAGCTGCGTCAGATGCCAGATGTGGGAATCGTGGTAGCTCCCAGGGCAGCCAGCACACACATTCATTATTATGCCCTGGGCATCACACACGACCTGGCAGTTGATGGAGGGGTATCCCTTGCGGTTAATGTAGACTCTACCCGCTCACCGGCTGGTGCCTTGATGCGTATGTGCGTGCAGTCTATTGCACCCAGCACCTCAGGGTATCCCGCTATTTGCTGGAAGAGACGCATATTGCTGGCCACAACCTCACGGTCATTAGGGACATATATATGATCACTGACATGTGGTGACATGGCATCCAGGAACTGGTGCAGTACCCTGGAGGCTGATGCCTGTGATATCCCCATCATATCGCCAGTTGGTCTCTGGAAGGTACCTGTTGCTAGTATTCTTAGGCCAACACATACCTTGGTTTCCACTGGGATGGGTTCCCCTCTGTTGGTTCTGTGTGTGAGGCGTGGCCTGCACAGCTCAACAATCTGCTGCAGGAGCTCTCTGTCCACTCTATAGCTCTACTATCTCCAGCTCATGTAACCCATGGTAGGTGACCCTGGGCCTGTATACTCTTCTCCTTCTCCTCACTCTGGGTTGTCTGTCAGCATCTGCATTATCACCACCCTCAGCAATTCGCCTATGTCTGATTATAACAGCTATGGCAGCCCCTAGCATTTCTGCTCTGAGTTCAGCTTTTTTCAGTTTTCAATTCTGATAGCTTAGTTTCTGGCAGTATCTCTTGTGAGAAACAGCCTACACTGCTCTTTGTTGTGTTTTAAGTGCTGGGTTGGGCTTCTAGTCTGCCTGTGTAATTGCCTGCTTGCAATTGTTTCCACCAATTAACTCCAGCAGTATTCCCTGGCAGTTTCCCTGTATTTTGGTTGTTTCCTGCTTCCTCTCTGTTTCCTGAGGGGGAGCAATGTGCACACCAGCTTAAACACGCTCACAGTCACTTAAACGCGCGCACACATCCCTACACGGTGTTACACGCGCGCACACATCCTTACACGGTGTTAGCTAGGCTGATTCATGCTAAAACGCGCGCACACTGCCTTACACACGTGCACGCCCGCGCAAACCGTTGTAAACAGTTTGCAACGCGCTCCCACATGTTGAACCTGCCTTACACGCGCGCACACACGCGCATGCACGTATATCAAGAAATTTTGAGTGTAGGGATAGCGTATACCCTCAATTTCTTGACTTTCCTAGTGTTCTGTTGGGACACACCTCCCTCCCTGATGTCTGTCTGTCATCTGTTACCTTACATTGCCCTCCAATCTGGTACATTTATTACTATCCTTCCCCCCCGTGATGTCACCTACCTCTTACTCTGTTCCTCCCCCTTCTCTAAGTCTTACACTACTCAGAAAGTGCTCATTACCTATGTGGCAGTGTGATTCACTATTGTAACCCTCATTTACATAGGATTGCCTAGTAATGCTTAGTTACATATCTTACACGGAGCTTCCCCCCCTTGACAACCACTAAACGGAGGCCATATTGTTTTGGCTCTGCAAGTCCCTCCATTCACATTTCATGTAATACATAAATCCCACAATTGTGGGCTTATAAGCTTCGGTTTTCAGTTTTAGGTAGCGCACCCCGTTTGCGCGGGTGTGCGCTACAGTTAAACACATAAATCCCGTGAAAAAAAAAAAAGTTATATAACTTTTTTTTGCAACACTTTCTCATGCCAATGGCCACATATTTGGCCATTGGCATGCTTACTCTAACAAATGCACCCTTTATTTGGAGCTGACATAGCTCCGTTTTAAATTTTGCAGAAATGTACTCAGTTGTCAGCTGAGTACATTTCTGCAGCTAACACGTCCGTTACACGGACTGGTTTGGGCTTCGTGGATCGCTCACATACCTCATTTGCATATCTTGGAGCTGCAAATGAGGTATTGAGCATTTCCACGCCCACTCCGTGTAAGAGACGTGTTAGCTGTCTCTTACACGGACATTTGGGCTGTTGCTGAATCAGGAGGCTTACACGGAGGCTTACACTACTCTTAAACTCCGTGTAAGCCTTCCTGAATCCGGCCCTATGTTTTTACATTTAGTTTTCATCAGTTACCAACAATATGTTTCGATATTTTATCTTTGTTGTATATACTGTTTATAGATTCTCCAAAGAAATTTTTTGTTGTTTATTGTTGTTTCATATCTGCTTTTAAGTAGCAGCCACTACAATACGTTTAACATTCTAACTACATTATATCTTATAACAGTTTTAAAAGACAAATGACATGATATTCCCATTCCTAAAATCTCTTAACCAACATTTGTTGAAATCTTTTATTTAGAAGATTATGACTTCCTGTCTTAGCTGTAATTTAATGTATTAAAGTTCATCAATGTAAATTATACAGGATTTTGTCGGGCTTAATTTGCAGCATCTGTTGTATCTTAGAGAAGGAAGAACATCTCTCTCAGGCAGTGACAAGTTTGTCAATGTAAGCAACTGTGCCTAACCATACATGTAAATAAAATGCTATAATACTGAAAAATAAGGAACTATCAGTATTGTTAAAGGATAATCTTATGATAGGTATAGAAATCAGGATGACAACCAACTTCTACTACAGAATTATTTATAATTGTATAAGAGTTGCTGTTCCTTGTCAGGTTCCCTTTCATCACATGTAACAGTTTTGTTCTGCAACAAAAAAATCTGTGAAACATAATACAATATAATTGCAGGGCTCTGACTATTCATCTGTTAACACAACAAGAAAACCTACTTATGGGCTTGTGAATACAAAATTTGTTTTCAGATTATGGGCAACATATGTACCTTGAAATGCTACTCATGTTTAACTTCTATATGTTTCCTTTTCTAGCCATTTTATGTATTATAATTAAAAAAACACTATTCCAGGAGAAAGAACTAACTTCTCCTGTCAGGAACTCAGAAGATGTCATGTGGAGTTTAATCCCAGTATCCAGTGGACATAAACATAGATTACTCTTGAGTTATTAATGTTAGTAAATATGGCATAAGAAATCCTTTTCACTCACCCTCTCCACTCATGGACTTCAACAACTTATTTAAATTATTCATAACCTTTACCATTTTAATTTAATTATTACAGGAAGAAAACATGCTTTGAAAATTGCTTCTAAGCTTTTGAGAAACCTTTCCACTGCAGTTTGGTGATCTTCCTTACTGCTAATTCTGAACTGTCAAAACATATTGATACCATGTTTTCAGCCAAGGTTGCATGTTCAGTCATTATGTACTTTAGCAGCTTGCATACCACTTCCATATGTATTATTAACTTTTACTATCTCTGTGAAATAAATAACAGTAACAGTTATCAACTGGCTTTCAGGCATGCATTGTTTTTATAGCAACAAAGTAAAAATGGATAAAAATGACCTCCCTGGTACTTCACATCAGCAGTAGAACCCCACAGGTGGCAGGGGATTAATTCATGCCAAATGCAAACAGTTGGCTTTAGGAAGCATGCTGGTACTCTGGTTTGCCCTGCTCAGATTCTCCCATTACGAGCAGTAGGTGCACACAGATGTTAGCTATGTACATTTCATTTTCTGAACTGCTGCACATGTGTCTTGCATACTTTGATGATCTTTCCTAGTATGGACATCTGTAGTTAACAAGAATCTGTACAAAACAGTACAGAAGCCACACCCATAAACTGCTGCATTTGCATGTTACACCCCCCCCCTGAAAGTGCCCAGTAGGGCATCACTGCATTGCAAAGCAGAAAGGACTTCCAGAATCATAATCTCCTTGCATGCTGTTCAAATCCATGTGTGGCTCTGTATACTATGCAAGTTACCTATGCATATCACCTTCTTCTCTCGTCTCGTCTCATTTCATTTCAGTTTTAGGTTAACTGCCTAAAGTCATAGTTGGTTCTTACTGTGTTTTATATTATGCTGAAAGGGTTTTAGTAACTGAATAAGGGCTTGATTACTTACTAACTTGGGATGAAACTTAATCAGACTGCATTGCTTTACTGCTTAATATAAAGAGGATGAGTAATTGGAGTTTTCATGCTTTTATTAGACAAATGTCTGGTGGTCTAACCTGAAAGGAGACAGAAAACAATGGAAAGGTCCGTGATAATGAAATTTTCCCTCCTGCCCTCAGCCAGCTCTTCCTATTTATTTGTCTTTTTTATATACACAATATGTGTCAATGAAATAATCATTGCTGCTGAGCGACTCTCCAAGCACCTACACATTGTCCCTACAGGACCCTCCCCTGCGGTATTCTTGTGGCCACAGTAACAGTGCATTGTGTATCCTAATTTCTACCCTGCACCTCTGACCATCGGTCTAGGATCCAACAAAAGCTTAAAAAAAAAGTACCTCGGAACCCTACAGGACCCTTCCCTGTGGTATTCTTGTGGCCACAGTAACAGTGCATTGTGTATCCTAACTTCTACCCTGCACCTCTGACCATCGATCTAGGAGCCAACAAAAGCTTACAAAAAAGTACCTTGGAACCGTACAGGACCCTCCCCTGTGGTATTCTTGTGGCCACAGTAACAGTGAGTTGTGTATCCTAACTTCTACCCTGCACCTCTGACCATCGGTCTAGGAGCCAACAAAAGCTTAAATAAAGTAACTTGGAAGTATGTGTCCCTGTAGAATGTGCTATATGATGAACTAGTGTCTTGGTGAATGCTAGAGTGAATGATATAACAGCCATTGCAGTCTCCTGTTAGTCACCACATAAAGCAGATGCCAGCAGCCCCTGTTCTATCTCTATAGCTAGCCTCAGCCTGTATACTGTTTCTGTGCTATTCTACCATCCTAACTCTTCTCCTCCCCAGACCTTATGTCCAAACCCTCTCTCAACAGCATTTCTGCCTTTTCTTACTGACTGAAGTCTCCCACTTACTGCCTTGTATTACTACTATCTCAACTTTGTTTTTTTTCCTGCTCCTTGCTGCTAGTATATCTTGTCTCTCCCTCCTTTCTCTCACTGTCTAGTCCATCTCAGCCTTTCCTTTCTGGCTTTCTATAAGTATAGCTTCTATGTAATTTGTGCCCTGTGTGGTCCTCCAAACCTCTCTGCTCTTATCTGTATGCTAACTATTCTCTCAGCAATACTATATACTCACTTTCTAACTTGCCCTCTACTCTTCTGATTGTTTCCAGGAAGACCTACCTTCTACCTTCCTTTGGCTCTTCCCACTTCATTCGCCCTGCGGGCTCACTCCGCTCCCCTACCCTACCCCCAATTCCCACCCAGCCTAGGGGTCCTAAACTTATACTTCCTTAACCACACCCTCTCTCACAACCATCCAATCTAATACTTCAACCAATTTATTTAATTTAACCACACCCCACCTATTTTATGTTTCCCTCACCTCCAACATCCAGTACCTCCTCCTAAACATCTTAAGGCTATTCACTACCTATCACTGCTCCTACACAAAGAACTTTATAAAACCCTTACTTTCCTTTATATTTCTTACCCAGTTTCCTGCTATAGCTATATAAGAAACTCTTTAAAATATGTCTTCAACAACTAAACCTATCCTAACCAAAATTTTAATACTATTTACTCTCATATCTTTTCTCACCTCTGCCTATGTCTTCACATCCATCAATAAAGTTAATCATGACTACTTCAACTACTCTCCTAAACAAACAACTACACCTTTACCCATTTTTAAATAAACACCACATCTGCACCCTGCTTCCTGCTAGCCAAGTTTCATCATCTTACTCATATTAAATTCAATAACACAACTGTAAAAAAATTAAAATACCTAATCAGCTTCCTCAGCTACCCATTTTCTGCCCTAAAAACTCCCACCTTAAAATATGGTGACATCCACCCTAACCCAGGCCCAACAAACATCCCAACTTTTACAACTCCTTCCACCAGTCCCCCTACCCTAACTATCCAAACCTGTCTCAAATTCTTTACTTTTAGGTCATCTTAATATCCGCAGTATAAATAATAAAATTGCCCGTCTCCATGCCCTCCTTGATACTCATTCATTTCATATCCTCCACCACACAGAAACCTAGTTAAAACCTGTAACTAAAGATAATGAAATAATCCTCCCAGGTTACAACATATTGAGACTTGACCACATAAAATGTAGGGGTAGGGGAGTAGCACTACTGTATAAATCCACCCTACAGATCTCCTCCAGATCTTATAACCCACCTCAGGATAGTAAGACTGAAGTTCTTATCTCCCAACTTCAACTAAACGCTTCCAAAGCCCTATATATTATCTGCATCTACCTACCCCCTGGTAATAATATCTCTACAATAGAAGACATTCTAAGCTGGTTATCAACTTCTTACCCACAAGAAACCATTATACTTGGTGATTTTAATATTGACTGGAAATGTGTAAACACAGATAATCCTTCATCACATATTAATCTTCATGGCTTTAGTCAAACTATTGCCACCACCACTAGACTTAACAAACCCAACAACAAAGAGAGTATCTTAGATTGGATACTCATTAATAAACAACAACAAATTTACAAGGTAGGTACTCTACCAGATGACTTAAGTGATCATATGTTAACTTACATTGTAAGACAAAAGAATGACATCCCTAACACCCCTACTTACAAGATCTCTCGAACCAACAAACATTTTAACCCTGTATTATTCCAAAATGAACTTAATGCCTGTAACTGGAACCCACTAGAAACTCTCCCTTTTGAGCAGGCAGTTAAATATTTCAACTCTAAATTCTTAACTATCCTTGATAAGCATGCTCCTAAATATTCTATCAGAATGAAGTCCAAACCTGCCCCCTGGCTTTCAAAAGAAACTAGACAGCTCATATTGCTTAGGAATAAATCTTGGACCAAGTGGAGAGCATCCACAAATATCTCAGAGCAACAAACATTTAAACAGCTAAGGAATACTACTATTTTTATTTTTTTTTTTAATTTTTTTTTATTTAACATTTGTTGACCGGGAAAGTCCGACTAGGTTCCACAGATCCTGTTTTCAGCGGAGGCCCGGGGAGAAATGCTCCAGATACTAAAAAAGCTATACTGACTAACACAAAAAAACTACTATTGTAAACTACAGCAATCTCACCATAACAATCAACAAAAATTCTGGTCTAGCGTTAATAGACTCCTTCACCCAGAGCACTCCAGTACACCACCCCCTCTAGGGGCTGATAACAATACCTCCCTTCAAACTGCCAATGCCTTCAATGCCTTCTTCACAGACACCATAAAATCTCTAGCCTGTCAACTGTCCACAAATAACTCTAATCTCCAAACATCTTTACCTAATACTCTCCCAACATTCCAAATACAACCCATGCTACCTCGTACATCCAAAAACTTATACATAAACGTAAGCCATGTACCCCCTCTGCAGACCAAATACCATCTGAATGCCTGCAAAAAGCAGCCAAAGCATTTTCTTATCCTGTATCCATCCTTATAAACAGAACCATAAATGAAGGAACCTTCCCAGATATCTGGAAAACCTCCCACATTATCCCTCTACATAAAGGTGGAAACTCCAATGAGTATTCCAACTACAAGCCTATAGCTCTTTTATCAACCTTAACAAAAGTTATGGAAAAATGTCTTCACCATCAACTAATTAACCACCTAACCCAACATAATATACTAGCTAAGTGTCAGCATGGCTTCAGGCCATTTCATAGTACCACCACAGCCCTTCTATCTTTCACCGACTCTATCAATAAAAACCATAACAACAACATCCTTTCATCTGCACTCTTTATTGATCTGTCAAAGGCCTTTGACATGGTCAACCACCCCCTACTCCTAAAACTCTTGAATCCCTTGCTCTTGACACCAAGGCTGTTCTCTGGTTTACGTCCTACCTTAACAATAGGCAACAAGCAGTCCTTTGGGAGAATAAACTATCTTCCCACCTGCCAGTCTCCCTTGGAGTCCCTCAGGGCTCCATTCTCAGTCCACTTCTATTCTCAGTATTCATCAACAACCTTTACTTAGCAATCCCTCAAGCTACCTGCATACAATATGCAGATGATTCCACGTTCATATGTTCTGCCAACTCCACATCTGAACTACAATCCCTAACTCAGACAGTATTCAACTCAGTCGAGGCATGGTTCCTAAAATGTTGCCTCCTTCTGAATGCCAAAAAAAACAAGCTCTTACTCTTCACACCTAACAGTAAGTCCCCCTGATCATTTTTTTAAATTAATTAATTAATTTATTTATTTATTTTATTTAGCATTTGTTGACTGGGAAAGTCCGACTAGGTTCCACAGATCCTGTTTTCAGCAGAGGCCCAGGGAGAAATGCTCCAGATGCATGTCTTTAGAATGTGGGAGGAAACCGGAGTACCCAGAGGAAACCCATGCAAACACAGGGAGAACATGCAAACTCCACAGAGAAGGCACCCCAGCCGAGAATCGAACCAGAGAACCTCTTGCTGTGAGGCGACAGCATTAACCGCTGCACCACTGTGCCACCCATTTTCTCAATCAAATCAAATAATGGCACCATCATAACCCCAGACTCTACCATCAAACTATTAGGAGTCTTAATTGACAATAGCCTTACATTTGACAATCATATAAATAACAATATAAAAACCATAAATAGAAAATTGGGCTCCCTATATAGAATAAAAGCCATCTTAACACTAACAGCCAGAGCTACAGTTTCCCACTCCTATCTAATCTCCACTCTTCTTTATGCTTCCCCATATATATATATATATATATATATATATATATATATATATATATATATATATATACTAACCGAAAGAAAAATAATCTCACTAAACTAACTAACTCCTATAATAATATTGCCAGGTTTGCCACTGGGAACCCATCTAGAACTCACCACTGTCGGAACCTAAAGCAGCTTGACTGGCTTGAACTAAAAAACATTCTGATACTTTCCCAACTTACCATTGTTCATAGGATATTCTAACAACCTAACAACACACCGATACTCTCTAACCTTATTATCCCCTCTGCAAACCTCAATTCCTTACGCTCTTCCACTAAACTACTGGCTAGCATTACCAAGTCTAATAACTTGGCAGGTGACTCCTTGTTTTCTAATACCGCTGGAAAATATTGGAACATGTTGCCATCAGATCTAACGGTACTTCCCTCCTTGCCACTTTTTAAGCAAAGGCTGAAGCAACATCTTAAAACACACTGGTTATGCCCTTGCTGTTACCCTGACTAACTGTCTGCATTCTCTTTTGTCATTTTGTCTATCCTGCCTCCCTCACGTTTTTAACACTGCTTACCCCTGGGTAGCGGTAACTGTTTTAAATTATCGTTGCAAATAGGATATGAAATAACTGTGAACATATTGTAAACAAACTCACATATTTTACTGTAAGAGTATCTTATTCCTTTCAAAGTTTTTGTATTTCTTAATTATCATACTTCTCATTAGCTAAGGATCTCTAATTATTTTTAACTAATGTATTTCTTTATATTTGTGTAAATAATTCTTTTTGAATATGGTGTTTGCTTATATAGTATGACTTTGTAACTAATTTTCTCTCGTTTATTTTTGTCTTACATTTTTTACATATTTTACTTTTTTTTTCTCTTTTAATTGTGCATTATAAACTTTTAAATGTTATCGTGGAGCTTTTCTCCCCAGGCCTCTGCTGAAAATGGAAATATATCCAGTTGGACTAGCCCGGTTAACAAATGTAAAATAAAAATAAAAATAAATAAATAAAATATGGCTAGATAACATGGATTTTCCATTTCTCAGCAAGAGATCAGTACCTGCTGGGCACCCAGGAAAGCTTTCAACCTTAATGGGTAGAGATAGACTGGTTTGTAAGAAAGGATCAAACTACTGAGAACACAGTAATTGCAAACTAGAGTGGGGAGCACAAGTGAGCAGTAGAGTTCATCTTTCAGACTTCTATTCAAATTTAGTTTTTAAAAGTAATCTATATTTGAGTGATGTACATTCATATGTGGACAAATTGGTTGAGATATTTATAGTTTTGACTGGTTTACCCTACATGGTGTGTAACCTGTTGTATAACTATTAGTGTATTTCCTAAACTGTTGTGTAAATGTATACAACATATTATCATGCTCCAGTCCATTTATAATCCTCGTCCTCTAAATATGCATGCCTCTGCAAGTTTTAGGCAAGATTGTATGCTATTCCCAAACAGCCCAGTCCAGAATACAAGGTCTTCAGAAATTTAGTTTTCATATCCTAAAATGAGAAGGGGAAGTCTGTAACAGTGCATTAACAGCTTGATGTTCACATGGGAACTGTGACGCCCCACCACTAGACCAGTAATCAAGGAGCCTCAATCCTCACCACTGGCACCAGTGAGGGACATATACTGACAGGATGACAAGGTACACACACAGTATTTATTACCAGATTCAGCTCTCTGCATCAAGTGCAATTTCCCTTAAGAGCACACAGAGACTGCAGTCAGTCTGGTGCTGGTTTCTCCCTCTTTCTCCAGATTCCCAGTAAGAATCCTCACTGCCACAGCTATAGAGATGAGATCTCAGCTGAGTGGCCAAGCCAAGACCTCCAGCACCCTCTCTGTCCAATCAGTGCTTCATGCCCTGCCCAAGTAGCTGACACACACATTCTTTGAGGTTTGATTTATACACACATGCACAGCTGGAAAAGGCTGGCAGAGGTTGATTAGCTATGCTCCCTTTTGCCCAGACTATAAGGTAGTTATCACTGCCACCAGACGACTCCTTATCAGCTACTTTAAGGCCCTTATCAAAGAGTGTCCAATATTACTGTGTAATGCTACTATTAATATAAATGGTAATTTGACCAAGAGCAAGACTGTTTGGAGTGGCCTACACAGTGTCACCAAATAAATATGCAAGTACTCTCAGAACCTAAATACCTCTACACAGCCACAATGAAAGGTTTAAATATATTTAATAATAAATAATAAAAGAACAAGAAAATACTCAGTATTCACAGTGACATCAGAGTTCAAAACCACAGGAAATATTTAAAACAACACTGCAGGACAGTTTCAAATAAATAAAGAAAAATGATCCAAAAAGAAGCACAGGAGCAAACCAAGGCTGACAACAAAAATCAGCATACATCCAGCAGTCACTGAGGCTTATTCAAGCAGCAGAAATAAATGCTAGTTCAAACAATGACCGAATCTGTGCCAAAGACAAGTAAAATCCAAGCTGTTTTATTGGTAAGCACTTTCACCCTGTAAGGGCTTTGTCAAACCATAAGAAACAAACACTGAATAAAATCAAGTCACATTTTATAAGGAAATAGGGCTGACATCACTTCCTGTTCCTGATTAAAACTTTTCAGTATGCAAAAATAATACATGTCTATAAAAAATGCATACAGAAAACTATATATATAAACAATATATATATAAAAATATACATCTGTAAATAAAGGCAAATATAAAACATTTATTAACATTCTAAAATATGTATGTTTATCTCACAGTGAGTCTCCTATTCTTAAGAACAGGTTTCAACGGAATTTTGTCATTCAGACCTGGTCTCCGGTCTGCTCTAAGTCTGATAATCCATTTTAATTCCAGTGTTTCAGTGTAACTGCATATATCCCCTCCCCTAACACTGGTTCATTGATCTGTATAACTAAAAATACAAATGAATGTGTATTGTCACTGTCTATAATGTGTTTAGAAAGTGCACTGCGTGGAGACAGCGTATGAATGTGATAAAGGTGTTCCCTTACTCTGTCTCGTAGGCATCTGTCTGTCTTGCCTACGTAGAATGCTTGACAAACAGTGCACTTAGCTAAATAAATGACATGTGATGTATTGCAATTAACACTGAGTTGAAACCTGAAACAATAGGAAGTAACTGGGTGAATAAACTGGGAGCTAGTGTCTACAAATTTGCAAAAATTACAACAATTACATGGAACAGTACCCACAATATTGTTCCAACACTCATTAGGCTGTGTAGATAGGTGAGGGTAACAAAGTAATCTATGTAAGTTAGACTTGTTCCTATGTCTAAAATAAGGCTCCTCATCAACAATGTCTTTAAGTTGTGAATCAAGTAAAAGTAGATTCCAATTCTTGTTCAAAACCTCTCTTATACTGTTTATGTCTTGAGTATAACTAACAGAAAATCTAACTGGTGGATTCCTAACTTCAGGACATATATCAGGGACATTCTCTACTGAATATGGTTGTGAGAAATATGGTCTAACAGTACTATTCCTCAGCTCCAAAACACCTTCAATGTGGGAGGTGATCTCATCTGGCCTATATGCTCTTTGTAAAAGCCTATTGTTTAAGTTTGACAACTCTTGTAAGAAGCTATCATAATTTGGGCTCATCCTGGATGCTCTTATCGCCTGTCCCCTTATCAAGTTCTTATATATGTAATTGGGGTGCATACTTTCCCGATGTAATAGGGAATTCCTATAGCATGTTTTTCTAAAGACTCCAGTATTGAACATCCCATTTGGCAGTCTATCAACAAAAACATCCAAAAAAGTAATGCAATTAATCGAACTTTCAATAGAAAAGTTCAAAAAAAATGGTTAGACTGTTAATCTCTTTATGGAAGTCATCCAGGGTTTTATCTGTACCAGTCCACAGGAGGAAAAGATCATCAACAAAACATGCATAGAAAAGAACATGTTTCTTAAAACTATCTAGGACAAACAGCTTATTACGTTCTCAGTCCAGCATGACAAGATTGGCATAGCTATTGTTGGAAATTGTCCTGGAAAATAACATCTTTCTTTTTAATGAGGTAGCCTATATTCAGAAGGATGGCGTGGCTATGGGCACTTTATGTGCCAATAGCTACGCCAATCTTGTCATGCTGGACTGGGAACATAATAAGCTGTTTGTCCTAGATAGTTTTAAGAAACGTTGTTTTCTATGCACGTTTTGTTGATGATCTTTTGGTTAGATTTTCTATTAGTTATACACAAGACATAAACAGTATAAGAGAGGTTTTGAACAAGAATTGGAATCTACTTTTACTTGATTCACAACTTAAAGACATTGTTGGTGAGGAACCTTATTTTAGATATAGGAACAAGTCTAACCTACATAGATTACTTTGTTACCCTCGCCTATCTACAGAGCCTAATGAGTGTTTGAAAAATATTGTGGGTACTGTTCCGTGTAATTGTTGTAATTTTTGCAAATTTGTAAACACCAGCTCCCAGTTTATTCACCCAGTTACTTCCTATTGTTTCAGGTTTCAAGTCAGTGCTAATTGCAATACATCACATGTCATTTATTTAGCTAAGTGCACTGCTTGTCAAGCATTCTACGTAGGCAAGACAGACAAATGCCTACGAGACAGAGTAAGGGAACACCTTTATCACATTCATACACTGTCTCCACGCTGTGCACTTTCTAAACACATTATTGACAGTGACAATATACTTTCATTTGTATTTTTAGTTATACAGATCAATTAACCAGTGTTAGGTGAGGGGATATATGCAATTACACTGAAACACTGGAATTAAAATGGATTATCAGACTTAGAGCAGACCGGAGACCAGGTCTGAATGACAAAATTCCGTTGAAACCTGTTCTTAAGAATAAGAGACTCACTGTGAGATAAACATACATATTTTAGAATGTTAATAAATGTTTTATATTTGCCTTTATATACAGATGTATGTTTTTATATATATATTGTTTATATATATAGTTTTCTGTATACATTTTTTATAGACATATTATTTTTGCATACTGAAAAGTTTTAATCAGGAACAGGAAGTGATGTCAGCCCTATTTCCTTATAAAATGTGACTTGATTTTATTCAGTGTTTGTTTCTTATGGTTTGACAAAGCCCTTACAGGGTGAAAGCGCTTACCAATAAAACAGCTGGAATTTTACTTGTCTTTGGCACGGATTCAGTCATTGTTTGAACTAGCATTTATTTTTGCTGCTTGAATAAGCCTCAGTGACTGCTGGATGTATGCTGATTTTTGTTGTCAGCCTTGGTTTGCTCCTGTGCTTCTCTTTTGGATCATTTATTTATTTTATTAGTAACAGGAGCATTTGGACTGTGATAACACTTACTCTTATAGTAAATAAAGAAAAATGTCTAAACTAAGCTTTGCTATAATCCTGACTATATCTAATAGAGTTGCTATACCCTAGCAACTTACTTGCAGAGCAAGACAGATGTGGTAAATGGATCTTCTAGTTGTTGTCAGGTCAAAGACAGAATACAGAATGCTGTGTCTCACCAAGACAGTTCTCAAATTAATATCTTAAATAGTACTGCTGGGATAACATGCAGAATGACATCATTTATTGCCATCTGACTCTATCCCAGGTGAAACCCACACTGCTGGGAGCTGGCAGTATTTAGCATCTACCTGTAAAAATACATATACAAGGGCTTTTCCTCAGATCTTTGGCAGATGCTGGAAGTCATAACACAATAAACACTTCCAAGACACCACAGAAAGCCCCCTAGTTTTAGACATTGTGTCTTCTTGCTGCATGGAAACTGAAAGATATCATCTTTTATTGCATAGCCATAACATAATTTAATTTCAGCTATTTTTCTGAAGTTAACCTCCTGTATTCCTGTTTCCACTGTTAAAATATTTACATTTACACAGTTACAATATTGCATGTATATTTCTGTTATATTCCAGTAGGGCATGCTGTGGTTGTATTTTAACCCCAAGCACTTTATTAAATATCTTTTCAGCACATGTCTGTACAAATCTAGTTTGATATACACATGACATACAGCTCTAATACAGTTGTAACACAAGCATCTTATATGAATCATGTTGATATTCACAAATGACATATAATTATTTACAAAATTACAGATAACTGGCCTGGCAGTATCTCCCTTTGTCACAGTAACCTTTATGAATTCAACCCATTGTCTAAATTCTTACAGTATTTTTAGTTGATTATAGAAAGATATGTTACACAATATGTGATAACAGTATTTCTGGTTCAATTCATAAAAAGAGATTTACTTTGAATCCAACATGTACACTCAGTACAACAATGAAAATGTTACCATGGAACTGTTACAGAAAGAAATGGGAAATCTCATGACCCTAGATCAATGTTGCTATAGGCTTGTAAAGGAGAACTCCCATTTCTTTAACCTGCAGCATTTTTTAAGAAGTAACTTCTGATGTTGATGAATGCTTGGTGGATCACACATCATATCTAAATCAAGTAAATCTATTTAACATAACAACATGTAGGCAATAGCCTTCTTATCACATGGATACTTCTGATTTTATTAAAGTTATCTCCAATATTAAATGCACTTATGTGAATTAAAAGGGCTTACTTAACAGAACCTAGAGTGTTAGAATCAGACAATACTCTCAGAGAAACAACATGAAATAGACTACCAGAGTGCTTGGTACTTGCTTCTTTACCATTTGGTATCTTGTTTTTTGAGGGAAAAGTGAGTGAGTGATAAAATAAACTGATAAATGTATGGCATGAAGCATTGTTACCTACACTATAGAAACAGTAATACTGCAGAGAGGGGTCTAAACATCATAAACTGCAGCCATAACTGTGCTGCATGGGATTTAGATATCATACACTTATGGTGCTCTGACTACTGTTTCATGTTCAACGTAAAGAAATGTATGAGCTGTGATTAGAAGACTGCAGGACATTTACTTAATACAGACACTATCCTAAGGGGCTTAGGCATAATTTTAGATAACTAATTTGGCTATGATCAAAATATTAAGGCACTAGTCGATATGTATATGCTATGTGAAGAAAACTAATAACCAAAGGCATACCATATCAGTAAAGGAAGCTAGTACTTGTAGATAAATGAATGATCACAAAGAAATGTGTATGTTAGAATTTATTAGTATTTGAGCACTTGTCTCTGCCTGAGACTTCAGAATAAAATCATTAAGTACTCATAGTTTTATATATATATATATATATATATATATATATATATATACTAAAAAACTTGACCTGTTATTCCATTTCTTATCAATTAAAGTTAGTTGACTTAATTGTGTCTATTAAACACATTTTGGGCACAGGCCTAAGTACATAGGATGATGTCAACACCTTTGGAACAGTTATGGTATAAGAATTTAATAATGAAATTTATGACATTAGATCCATTATTGAGAAAAACTGGAACATTTTCAAATCTAACCCTTACATATACACAGTGGTAGGGAGTCAACCCAAATAATTAGCAAAGTTACAAAGAATTTGCAGAATTATTTTTGAACACGGGGGAATTAATAAAGCGAGCATTACCTATGGGAAAACAGGGAAATGTGGAAACTGTAAACAGTGCAAACACATTTTCAAATTGAACAACTATTCATAAATGACAACAGTATCAGTGCTCAACTACAGGGACAGTTTACTTAGCCAAATGTAATACATGCCCATGATTTTACATAGGGAAGACAGAGAGTGCATTAAGGAAAATAATCTATGACCACAACTATGACAGTAAAACTAAAAGCATGGTTAGTGCTCTGTATAAACATTCTTGTCTATGTCCCAGCTTTGAAAGTTTTACTTTTGGCATTCTTGACAAGATTAGCATTAACCGTAGGGGTAGTGACTGGGAGAACCAACTCAAATTTAAGGAGCTTCTTTAGCAATTTAAAAATAATGCCAGTGCTCCACCTGGGTTGAACAAAAGTATTTCAATCAAACCTGTTTTGAAATCAAGGGCTGAGTTCTGAAGCATTGTTTTATTTACTATATGACTGTTTTTTTCAGTAAGTTTCAACTATTTTTACTATTTACTAGGCATAGTTTGTTTTAATTGCATTATGATGTTTTATACATAGTGGTGAATTTTTATTTGCTTATTTATTTGATGTATGTATTGTAGTTCACTTGAATAGTTGTATAAATTTAATTCTTAATACTGGACACTCCAGTGTGTGTTCAACAGACACAATTATTTCAATTAATTTTAATTGATGAGAAATTGAATAACAAGTCAAGTTTTTTAGTATATATATATATATATATATATATATATATATATATATATATATGGGTACTTGCTAATTTTATTCTGATGAAGTCTCAGGCAGTGATGAAAGCACTCAATGCTAATACATTCTAATACACACATTTCTTTGTGTTCATTTGTTTAATTACAAGCATCAGCGTTCTACATTGGTACTCTATACCTTTGGTTATTTGATCAAAATATCTTCACAATGGTAAGGAAACTGTTCAACATAGCATATGTTATTTTAAAGGGAATATCAGAGCAGTACAGCAAAATAATTGCACTACTCTGGATGACACTTCTATGGCAAATTATGGAGTACAGTATTGCCTTTTGTATATATTTAAGAAAACAGCTTGTAGACTAACAAAAAATGTCCTTCCATTTCACTGTTACAGTATTTGTAACATGAGGAATCCCCTGCCAAGGGTGGCCCAATTTTAGGTTAGTATACCAGAGCTTTTAGGTTGCTAACGATATGCCGTACATCACACATATCCTCCCTGCGCAAGGTGTAGGGCATAAAGGTGATGTGCAGACATATCATCCTCTGAACTTCTTTGCCACCAGTCTGAATGTCATCTTAGATCATTGGTCTGATTGCTCACTCGAGTCGTTGCTGGTTTACCTAGCCATTCAGATAAGTGCCTCATTGGGGTTTTTTGCTTATCCGTTTTTGTTTTTGCATTTGTGTTGTGGGGTTTCATGTCATCCAGAAACGGTAAATACCAGTGTGGAAGACAGATTCCCCATAAAGACTATCATGAACAGTGCTTGGTTCGTTTAGGTGCTTCTCATGACCATACATCCTACACTATTTGTCAGGCTTTTGTTCAAAGACCTTATGTAGTCGCCTTTCATCCCTCACTATCGATCTTGAAAACCAGCATCTAAAGCTTTTAGTGAAAGATGCTATGGAAGGTACTTCCCAGCATGAGGGTTAGTGGTCATCAAAGAAGAAGGCCAAAGAACTCAAGTCAGATTTTTCAGCTCTGCCTTCTCCACTGGACATCTCTCTGTCTCAAGACTGATGAAAGCCTGCTGGAGGATTATCCAGTTCCTGGGTTGGATTCCTCTGCCATGACCGGTTCAGAGGCCAGCATGGATCCAGCTTCTTGCACATCCTCGAAGGCCTTGCATATATCCATTTTAGATGATCAGGGGAACCATGCCTGATTATCACCGTAGGGCCTAGGGGGGTTCATCAGATACTGATAAAGGAGGAAGTCAAGACTATAATTATTGAATGTAGACTGATGTTGGTGCCTTCTGTATTTCATAAGGTGGACATCCCTTTAAAAAAAAGCAAAATACAAAAACTATTTCTTCTTCTCCTAAAGACCCTCAAAGTGAATGGTAGAATTTTACACAGGGTTTGTTCAATGCTCTTATGGCCTTGAAGCCTCCTCAGGGGGTCTCTGTCCTGGCTCCTCCTTGGTCATCCTCCCCCTCAAGAGTTCTAGAATCAGGATTCCTCTGAGGAAGAATAGGATTCTGATGAGGAATCCCTGGCCTATTCTACCCAGATTCCTTCTCCTTTGGATTATGGCTTTGAGGAAGAGGAGTCTGATAGTCCTGAATTTGAGGAGATTTCCTTTGGGCATACCATTGGCAAGATGATGGAATTCTTTAAATGGGATTGTTCCCAAATATCTGAAGTGCAGAGGAGATATTATGAGCTCCTTCAGAGTCTCCTAGACACTCTGCTTTCCTCCTATTTTTGGCTGCTTTATTGGATGTGTTTTCTTTTGCAGTTTAGCCCCAGACTCTTAGCTCCCTGCACCTAAAAAAATGAATCGGTTTTATAAAATGCCTGATGACTTCAAATTCCTTTGTAAGTGTCCATCTGCTGACCCTTCAGTGGTTTCTGTGGCATCTGACAAGCCTTCTAAATTAATGCCTTCTACCAAGCTTCTTCCTTCTAAGGACAGCAAGACTATGGAAAGGCTGGGTAAAACAGTTTACACTTCAGCCGCCATAGCCTTTCAGGCTGGTAATTATCAGACTCATATGACCAGACATGTTTTGATTCTCCTTTTCAGGCTTGCCAGGTTATTTCTGACCTTCCTAATTCTGTAGGAAAGACTTCTGCCTTGCCTCTGTTAGTTGGCTTCTTCCCAGGTTGCTCACCATTCCATTAACTGTAGTTATGATGCGGCAGATGCTTCTTCTAGGGCTGATGCTTTTGGTTCTGTGGGCTTTTATTCCAGAATGTTTTTGTTCCCCAGGAAAGATGACACTTGGAGACCCATTCTGGGAATCTCACCAGAATACATTTCTGAAGGTTGCATCCTTTTGAATGTTATCCCTTCAGATTTTGTTCCTTTTGCTGCTTCCTCAGGCTTTTATGGTTTCTCTGGATCTCAAGGATGCTTACCTCCATATCCCTATTCATCCCCTTTTCAGGAAATGTTTACATTTCTCTGTTGCTTCCTGGCATGTTCAGTTCTCTGTTTTATCCTTTGGCCTCTCTACTGCCCCAAAGGTATTCACCAAATGCCTTGCTTCTGTGACTGCCATTTTCAGGCTCAAAGGTATTCAGGTCCTTCCTTATTTAGATGACCTGATTATTCAAGCCTCCTCTACAGAGATTCTTTTACAGGACCTCCAGTGGATTATTGCTCTCTTGCAAAGCCTGGGTTTCACTGTAAATTTTCAAAAGTCCTTCCTGTCCCAGCCATGGGGATCATGTTTTTCTGGGATGCAGGATCCAGACTGTTTCTATGCTAGCAATCCTGCCTCCTCCCAAGGCTTTGAATCTGATTTCCTTTTTACAGTCCCTTCTTCCTCTGGCTTTGATTTCAGCCAGGGAGTTTCTGAGGTTCCCTATTATATGATCGAAGATGCATTCTTTCGAATGCGTCTTGATCAAACTGGAAAGCATGAAACAGCAAAATACCGAAACGGCATATAAGCAAATTCTTTCCTTGGGAAAGAAATTGCTTGGCTGCCTTCATTATTTTGCCATTTTCGTCACTGTAGTGTGATCTTGGAGTTGGTATATTTAAGTATGGGGTGGTGGGGGATGAAGCTCCCCACTTTATATAATGTTTTAAAGTTTTTTTTTCTTTTCTTTTTTGGAACAGCGATGTTTTTTTCCCTGGGAAAAAATTGCTGTTCTAAGTGTTTGGGATTGTAAGCTTTCTCTTACATGGGGTCGATAAATCAGCATTCGCTTTTTTAAGCATTCGCTGATTTAAAATAGACCCATTTCTGAGGTCTCCACGATTCATGGCATCCACCTTCCCTATGATTCTCTTCTCCAGATTGCACATGAGAAAGCTTCAGTGGTATCTAAAGTCAATTTGGCTTCAGCTTTCTCATCCTCTAGAGTTTCCAATCCCTCTTTTTCCATGTCCCAAGTTGGAATTTCGGTGGTGGATTCACCACCTGACTTTGAATGTAAGGCTTCCCTTTCAATCCCACTTCCCTCTCAGGAGCTGTTGACAGATGCCTCAGATGGGAGTCGAGGTGCTTCCTTCAGAAACCTAAAGGTGCAAGGCCTATGGTCTCCTCAGCAGCAGAAGGAGCACATCAGTATCACGGAGATGAGAGCTCTTCTGTTGGCTCTCACTGTTTTTCATCCTCTATTTTCTCCAGAGCCCCTAACTATCTTTCCAGACAACACCACAGTGATGTGGTATATCAACAAACAAGGGGGGGGGGGTCCTATCTTCTTTACAAATTGGCAGTCCAGGTTTGTGAGTTAGCGATTCAGTACCAAGTCACATTTCAGGCCATGTACATTCCTTCTAGTCAGAATTTTGTGGCAAACTCCCTGATCAGGTCCATAACATAATCTCAGGAGTGGAGGCTTCATAGGGATGTGTTTCTGGACATTATCCACCAGTGAAGTATTCCTCAAGTTAGACCTCTTTGCTTCTGAACAGAGAGGTCCCTCAATTTTTTGCCAGGACTTCATATCCTCTGGCCTGGAAGGTGGACGCCCTATCTTTTTCATGGAAGGGGATGTTTCTTTATGCCTTCCCTCCCCTTCCTCTTATTCCAAAAGTCCTGTGCAAGATAAAAAAGGATGCTTCCATAATCTTGCTGGTGACTCCCTTTTGGCCCAGACAGCATTGGATCCATATTTGTCTGCACTTAGCCAAGGGCAGTCATCACAAGTTACCTCACAGGGTGGATCTTTTCACACAAGACAAGGGATCTCTCATCCATCCCCACCTGTGCACTCTTCAACTGACACTATGGGTGATAGGATTTTGATTCCCTATAGGCACCTTTTTTCTGAGGACATGCTTTGGGTTCTGCAGGAGGCCAGAAAACCCACTAATAGGAAATCCCACTTGTCCAAATGGAAGAGATTTTCTGTTTGGTGTCTTACTCATAACTTGGACCCACTTACTGCAGATGTTCCTTTAGTTCTCTCTTATTTGTGCAAATTGCTCATGCTGGGTTGGCATATTCTTCTATTAAAGCCCACCTCTCAGGTATTTCTTGTCTGCCTTTATCTCCTCCTTTGGCCTCTAGGTTTGAGGTCAAACAGTTTCTTAAAGGTGTCCTTCATTTTAGACCTCCCAGGAAGCCTGTTCCTCCTTCCTGGGATCTTAATTTTGTTTTTGAAAAATTGACTCAGCCTCCTTTTGAGCCTGCAGCTTCAGCTTCCTTACAGCATTGTTCTTTGAAGAGTGTTCTTTTGTTAGCCCTACTTCTGCCAGAGGGATGTCTGAGCTTCAAGTCCTTATGGCTGTTCCTCCTTTTTTAGTTTTTCAAAATGTCTCTGTACCAATCCTTCTTTTATGCCTAAGGTGGTGAATGAGTTTTCTTTTAATCAGTCTATTAATTTGCCCACTTTTCCCCTTCTCTGCAATCTGCTAATGTGAGGGTGTTGCACACTTTGGATGTGCATAGATAGCTCAGATTTTATTTGGACAAAACTAAAGCTTTTCAAAAATCTGATCAGCTTTTTGCATCTTTTCATCTTAGATCATTAGGTTTGGCAGTTTCCAAGCAGACTATTTCCTCTTGGATTTCTAAAGCCATTTCTTTTTGTTATTCTTTACATGGTAAAAGCCTTCCTTCTGTGGTTAAGGCTCACTCCACTAGGCATGTGGCTTCTTCTGGTGCTTTTTTCAAGGGTTTGGATACAAATTGATGCAGCTACCTGGTCTTTGGTGCATACCTTTACCAAGCACTACAAGTTGGATACCATACCCAGGGCTAGAGCTGGTTTTGCTAGGGCCATTCTTCATAGATTCCCAGAGGACTCTACTGTCCCTTCCTCCTCTCTTTCTTCTTCCTGAGCTTTTGCACTCTCCCTCATGTAATGGATACTGCAACAGTGAAATGGAAGGACATAGTATAGTTGTGTAAAATCTTACCGTAACAGTAGATGGCCTTCTCTTCACTGTTGCGGTATTCTCTCTCTCTCTCTCTGTCTCTCTCTCTCTCTTCTCCCCTGGTCTTTTGTCCCTCTGGATGTATATCTTACCCTCTGGTATCCTAGGGCTGGCATTCCTCCAGGGGTTCTCAGTTCTGAGGATAATACATCCGGATCACCTTTATGCCCTGTGCCTTGCGCGGGGAGCATATGTGTGATATACAGATTATTGTTAGCAACCTAAAGACTTTGGTATATTGGCCAGATGTTGGGTCGCCCTTAGCTGTTATGGTAAGATTTTACACAACTGTACTTTCATAGGTGTTTCAACAACAACAACAAAAAACATTTTAGATAAACATATATTTTAATGGAATTCTTACTGTATACACTGTTGTAAAGATTCTTGAGAAGAGGTATGTGTCTTGTGTTCAAGGCATTCTTGGGCCTACTTCTTTTGAAACACTTGTCTGGAATACACAGCACAATAGGATAACACCTAAACAATTGGTAATGTGTGGTTTATGACAGTTTCTACGTAGATTATGAAAATGCTTTCTATATCCATGTAAAAAAAAAAGTGTCTCTCTGCTTCTATGAAATCAGTAGATGATTTGAGGATTTTTTGAAATACAGAAAAGATTACAGAAATCAAGCTTTCTGAAGTTCAATATACTCTATTATATACATGACTCCATTTCTATGTTCAAATCTAGACTAAGGTCTTGCTTGTGTAAACTTTTCCAAGAATGTTACATTACTGAAAATATATCTGGTGATTTCCATGCAGAATTTTCCAAAATATTTAATAATGTTGGCCTGGTAAAGATGCAAAAATTTCAAGTCCCCCTAGAGTTGGGTAAGGATGTTCTTTTTGACTTGACTTAGCTTAGTTTTGCGGATATAAAGAATTTAGTGGCTTTATGGTTTGCTTTTTTTGTGGATATAAAGAATTTAATGGCTTTATGGTTTGCTTATCGGTTGAATACTGCTAATTTTATTAGCATTATCTCAAATATTATTCTGTGGGAACCTGCCATCTTGATGGGAGTAGATGTATATAAACTATGTAATAACATGCCATACTAGGAAGGTCTAGAGTTTCTGATATTCTCTGCTGTTTAACAAAATGATGCACACTATATTTGCACAGAGACTGTCACTGTTATCAAATTTCTATTCAGTATTAATGTTTTTATGAAGAACTTCAGAAAAGTCGCACATAGAAACAAACCGCTTTAATAATTTTAAACGCACTTTTTTTACAAACGTTTTTCGTCTTACTCTATAGTAAAACTTCTTCAGAAAAAAACAGTACATTGCAAGTAGCCCTTATATAAATTTAATTGGAATTTTGGTGCCAAGCTACGCACCAAATCATGATGAAATTTAAAGCTATATTCGCCTACATTACATTTCTATAAATACATTAATAAGATACATTAATAAAATACATCATAAAAACTGGAATTACCATATTGCACCATTAAAAAACTTTAAACATCTCATGATAAAGAACAACGATGGGATGACAACCTTATTTATACTTAAATACCACATGTTCAATGTTCAAACCAACATATATATGAAAAAATATATATATGTTTTGTCAAAACTTGAACACCGATACTTTTATATCAGTGTACCAGTATTCCAAAATGTTAATGTATTCCGTCTAAAATGACAGATGTCCGGAATACTATTCAAGTATCATGACAGGTGAGATATATAAATAACCATGCCAGTGGAAATAAATAATGAATGTGTTACTATTTGATGAATTCATTAATTTCAAAGCTAAAAGTAAATTATTTACATCGATCACTGTTTATGAATATATAATAATAAGCCTCTGATTTAACTAACTTACAAATTATGTATAATGACAGGAGTCCAGAATTTTTCCACATATTTTAAGAAGAGCTAAATATACAAAAGTCTATGACGTTAACAATAATACTGATACATTAGTACCCTCCTGAAAGGATTTATATTTACATTTAAATTGTATTTATCTGTATTTAAAAATTCATTTCCCATATAAAATCCAATAGTATACAAAATAATATACAATATAAATAATATACAAATACGCAATTATTTATTGATGCATATGGTATATTACTTATAAGCTAAATATTTAAAATTATTGATTAATACTAACCATATGTAAATCCTTAAGTTATTTGGGTACTTCCATATATAATATTATAAACTATTTATTATGAAATATTTATATATGGTAGTATACATAAACTATACTTTATCTTTCCAAACTTTTCAACTTTAATAGACACATGATGGAACATTTTTCATTAAGGCCTGGATATAAACATGCATTAAGCCTTATTTGCCACAAAAGTTCTAACTTTTCCAAAAATAGACCAGTAGGTCCCCCTCTTGTATCCGAATGCACTTGTTGTATTACTTTAAACTTAAATTTATGTTCAGCATTCATTTTGATATGCCTAGCTAATGCATTCTCCTCTTTTGCTTGGTTGATAATTCTCAGATGTTCTGAGATTCGATCTCTGATCCTAAGGTCCGTTTTGCCCACATAGAATGATGGGCAACCTTGGCATTTTGCTATGTACACTACTCCTTTTGTATTACAATTATACCTCCCCTTTAAATAAATTTTTATAACCATTAATATCAATACTATGACCTGTATCTATTATATAACAAAATGAGCATTTACCATATTGCATCATGCCCGGATTTCTTATAAATGTATCTTTCTGCTTTTGAAAGAAAAATTTAAAATATTTGTTTTTCTCCAAACAAATTTAGGTGTAAGATTGAACACTGAATTCAAAACAGTATCTTCCTTCAATAGATCCCAATTCTTCAGAATTATTCCTTTTATATGTGCTGAATAAGAACAGAAATTCATAATACATGCTAAGGTAAACTTTACCTCTTGTTCTATGAACCCCTCTTGATTGTATACATCTATAATTCCTTCATTACTATGATCCAAACTCTCTTCATTTCCATTACTCTTGTTATTCAGTGCTCAAGGGACAATATGTCCGAGCAGCAAGGATAATAACAACAGATGAAAAATTTGAAGAGGAATGCAGAAATTTAAAGTCCACGTTTCTTAATAGAGCATATCCACTTAATTTGATAGAAGACATAATGAATGAATGAAGTTACAATAAAAAGAAATAATGGATTTTATACACCTATCCTAAATAACAAGAGTAATGGAAATGAAGAGAGTTTGGATCATAGTGTTCAATCTTACACCTAAATTTGTATGGAGAAAAACAAATAGTTTCAAATTTCTCTTTCAAAAGCAGAAAGATACATTTATAAGAAATCCGGGCATGATGCAATGTGGTAAATTTAAGTTTAAAGTAATACAACAAGTGCATTCGGATACAAGAGGGGGACCTACTGGTCTATTTTTGGAAAAGTTAGAACTTTTGTGGCAAATAAGGCTTAATGCATGTTTATATCCAGGCCTTAATGAAAAATGTTCCATCATGTGTCTATTAAAGTTGAAAAGTTTGGAAAGATAAAGTATAGTGTATGTATACTAC
>NC_056751.1:722341994-722451994 GCF_019279795.1 Protopterus annectens | reverse complement strand
GGTAGAGAGGCAGTAAAATAGAAATATGGGAAATATATTCATTTTCACAGCTTAAGTTAAAAATAAAAGTCTATTGACTTCTGTGTTTTACTATCAGACAACACATTGGATCAACATTTTACAGATGCTGTTTTGATAGTTTAGAGCAATGTTTTGGGAAAAGGTGACACCTAGGTGTTTAAGGGACTGCACAGTTTGTAACCCACAGAGTTTAACTAAATCCAAAGCATAGTCCCTTTGATGAATAGGGAAAGAGTGGACTTTTGCACATTAAGTTTAGAATTAAAAAATCCTAGAGAAACTTTGGAGTGAGTAGACCATCACGTGACTTTTAACTGGGAAGCACAGGGTGTCACCAAAACATTAAATGACTGTTTACATTTAGCTGGTGCTCCCCCCACACTTTTACCTGTGTGGGGAATAGTGAGAGGGAAGCTGTTAACATGTAATTATTTATTTCTTCAGATTTGTTTACCAGGAAATCCCACTGGACACAGGTGCCCTTTCTCAGCTGAGGCTTGGGGAAAAAGCTCCAGTGCATCATATTTAATGGCTTAAGTAGTTGTTAAACCATAGTAGTGTGGGTTGTGATAGCCCAAGGAAAAACAGTTTATAGAAGATTTTTTTGTGACAGACTAGATCAAAAGCTTTAGAGAGATCAAAGCTGTGGCAGTGCTATGGGCAGGTCTTAAACCATGCTGTGTGGGGGTCAGGAGCTTTTCCTGAAGAATATGTTGAATAAGTTACTGTGAATGGACTTCTTAAGAATCTTTGACAAAGGGGATAATATGGCAATAGATCTGAAACTGGTTATATCAGATGATGCTTCTGTTTTATGAAGGGGATGATGAAGATTTTTTCCATAGAGAAGGAATGTATGATTCCTTGATGGATCGGTTAATTAGAAGAAACACATGATAGGCTATAGAACTGGCAGGCAGCTTAAAGTATTCTGCTGGGAAATTATCTACTGACGGAGAACAAGGTTTCAGTTTAAGAAGTAGTGATTTGCTGAAGGAGGTCGGGATAGGTTTTAGGGTGAAATAGGGGCTGTTTGCTGTTTGAGGAGATGGCATGTCAGAACTGTTGGGAGGAAAATCTTTAGTAAGGGGTTCAATCCTTTCTATAAAATGTGTGTTAAACTGAGCAGCTACTTTGGAGGGAGTATCATTTGGGGCAGGATTAGGAGTGATGGATGTTCCAGGGTGGAGTATATTATTTACAGAAGGACAGATTTTTTTTAGGGTTGGAAGACTGATTTAATAAGGGGCTACTGAAGTAGATTTTCTTCTTTGTGATAATATGTCTTTCAGTATGGTTACATAGTTTTTTAAAGTGGAGCCAGTTTTGCGAATTTGGTTATGGGCTCTTGGGAATCAAGTTATGTATTTACTAGTCAATGGATGAAAAACATTGTTTTTTATACTAGATTCCTGAACGATATTTTTATGATTATTGATGGTGATATGACCCTGTCTACCAATATTGTTGATTTTTTGAACAGTTCGGTTGAGTTTCTGAGGTTTACCAAGGATTATCAGGAATCTTCAGTCCATTATTTGGATGTGGAACTTACAAAAAATATTCAGGAATCAAAATACACTGCAAAGATTTATAGAAAGAGTACTTATTCAAACTCTTTTTTTACATTTCTCTAGTGCACATCCTTTACAACAGAAAAAATCTGTTGTTAAGGGACAATTGGTTTGAGCAGCTCAGATGGTTTCTGGTGAAGTTGACTTTCAACAGGAATGTTTAAATCTTAGGAATATGTTCCTTAACAGGGGTTACCCTTCCAAATTTTTGGTTGGTATTATAAATGAAGTCCAGTTAAAAAGGTCCCAAGGTGTATACAAGCCTATTTTGAACAACTGTCCTATAAATGAACCATTTAATAAAGGCACCTTGAGTCCTCCCCTTACAAATGTGGTTAATGAACTAGGGGAAGGAAGGAATCATCAGAACAGGACCTTCTCAATTTCATTTGTTTTTACATACAGCCCTGAGGCTGAGGAGATTAGGTCAATAGTTAAAAAATACTGGCAACTCTTCTCAGTGGATAAGGAGATCTCTTCTAAATTGGGGGAATCTCCGACTATTACATATAGGAAGGGACAGAACCTAAAGAAGTTGATGGAAACTACCATAAAACCATCCAATAGGCACGTAGGAATGTATAGGTGTGATGCATGCAGATATTGTATTTATATTGAAAGCGGTAAAAAATTTTGAGTAAGGAACTACAATTTTTATACTAAGGGCAAGTTCAATTGTAATTCCAGGTCAGTGGTATACCTTGCACAGTGTAATACCTGTCTGGCTTTCTACATCAGTAAGACCAATCGTAGATTGCGTGACAGGATTTACGAGCACATCTATGCTATTAGTAAACAAAAAATGGATAATGCTCTAGCTAGGCACTGTAAAGATAACCACAGCCATGGTTTTAAATTTAGAGTCATAACACAGGTAGCTGCACATGGGAATGTGAGGTATTTAGATAGTAACATTGTTAAGTTACATGTCGAAGAACATGAATTGAAATGGCAGTTGTTACTAAACTCCTGTGCCCCCCCCCAGGTATCAATGAAATTTATTCTTTAGCAAGTATACTAAAATTAAAAAGCTTGCTTAGGTAAAAATGTTTTAGGTAATTTCCTAGGTATTTTCACATGCTGTTCGGTTGGATGGTTGGTTATTTATTTTATTGACAAAGTATTAATATGAAATAATGAAGTCATGAATTAATTTTTTATATTATGCTTTTATATACCTTGTTTTGTATATATTATGTTTTCATAATACTGCATAGTAATCAGGTTAGGGATGGGTGTTAGTTTTATTACATATGCACATATATTTATATTTATTCTTAGCAAAAGTAATAATTTCTATTGTGTCATGATGTTTGTAAAGTCTTGAAGTTTTTAGGTTCATTTTGGTCTTGTTAGCAAAGCAATGCAACTGTGAAGTGTAATTTTAAAAGAGTGCTGTGATCCAGTTGTAGACAATTAATCAATGAACTCTTCATGATATAGAGTGGATTTTTGCTGGGCTGACTGTTTTTCTTCTTGCTCTACATCTGAAGAAGTTTGGATATTTCCCAAACGAAAAGTGCTTAATTTTATTTTGTTTTGGTATTAAAGTGAATAAGAACGGCTTTTTATATTTATTTCTTCATTGAGCTGAGTGAAGTGTTGGTGCTTGTTCACACAGTGTGTTCTTTTCTTCAGTTTTTCATTTGTCAGTTCGTTTTCTAGTTTTTTAAAGTGTTGTAGGTTTTGGGAAGATCTCTGTATTAACCATTCTTTCCAAGTCTCATCTCTTTCATGTTAGGTGCCTGCTTTGAGTAATCTTATGATAGCAGCAATAATAGTATAAAAGAAATGCTGACCGTAGCATGCAGTTGATATAAGGAGTGGGAAAACCATTTACAATAGGACAGGCTATTTTCCATTCTATGATTTGCTCAATTTGTTTGCTTACCAATTATTTTTACAAATAGGCTGTATGTATGTTGTCAGATCGCTGGTTCCATGTTGCCAGCCAGTCAATTACTTGTTCACTTGGAACCCATTTTCTAGCTCAGAATAACTTAATGGCCTATAAATATGAGTTATTCGCATACATTTGTCTGAGATGCCAATACTGCAGACCTTGAGCTTGATTTTATCTTCCAGGATTAAAGAAAGTGAATATGAATAAACTAGAAGGTAGGAATGGTGTGGCTGACTTTGATAACATGATAGTATTATGAATTGTCCCTATTATTCATAACATAGTGTGTAGTATGCCAAAGTTCATTGTCTCAGCCCATGTAAATGTATTGTAACAATGAAGCATGGCATACAAAAAACAGCTGCCTTCTTTGATAAGTATACAGATGGAAACAAACAAATTAGAGAGCCGGTCAAATCTGCCAAAGCAAACTGTGAGGTAAAGATAGCCTCCCAGGTGAAAAATAACTATAAGGATTTTGTTAAAATATGTTCATAACCTCAAGGGAAATGCATAGCATCATGTTGAGTTAATCATGAATAACAACACTTACACCCAACCTGAAACTATGGCAGAAATGCTGGCTGACAAGTTGAGTTCAACCCCCCCCCCATCATCTCCTACCACATCCAAAGAAATACCCACAGTCATTATGAGGGAACAGGTCCTTACTCTGCTTGCTAAAGTAAAAAACACAGCATACACTGGTCCTGACAACATTTCAAGGTGCTTGTTAAATAGCTTAAAAAAATCAGGGCCACTAAAAACCCTCTTTAACCACAGCCTCTGAAAAAGTCGTCCCTCCGCACAAGGGGTCCCATCAATTGACCCAGGGAACTACAGACCCATAAGCTTGACCAGTCTTATCTGCAAAGCCATGGAGAGAATTATCATGGACTTGATCAATAACAACATAGAAAATCTCCAAACACAGGACCAGACCCAATTTGGCTTTGTCAAAGGGAAGTCTTGCCTACTCTGTCTGGTGGACTTCTTTAAGAAAGTCACCAGGACCATGGATGAGGGTATAACAGTACACACTGCTTATCTGGACCTAGAACATGCCTTCAACACAATCCCCCACTCAGTGATCAAACTTGCTGAATTAGGCATAAGCCCCTACATTGTAAGATAGATAGTGAACTGGCTCACTGACAGGGCACATGTTGTTCGGATAAGTGAATCCTCTTCTGATAAGAAACCTGTTACTAGTAGTGTCCCACAGGGCTCAGTGCTGGGACAACTCATGTTTGGTATATACTTCTCTGAAATGAATGCCAAGGTTTGGGCCCTCTGGCTCACCAAGTTCACCAATGACTGTAAGCTGGGAGTAATCAAAGAATCTTCAAACAATGTTGACATCCTACAAACAGGCCTAAAAATGACTACAAATGGTCTGAAACTAAATGCTAAAAAATGCATAATCATACCCTTTGGTAAATCAGATATCCCTACAAATTATAATACTGACAGCACACCCCAAAAAGTAGACCCAGTGGTGAGGGATTTAGGAACACAGACAGACAGTAACCTAAACTTTGACTCCCATGTAGCTACATTAGTGAGGTAGTCCTTCTGTGGGGCTCAATTATAAGTAAAGGCATGGCAGCAAGTTCAAAAGAAGCATAGTGCCATTGTACTTGGTCCTCATCAGGCCCCTGATCGAGTACAATGCTCCCTTCCGCATGTATCTAACCAGGAACGTACACCAATTGGAGCAGCTCCAGAAGTTTCTCACTAAAAAAATACAAAGCGTAAGATGCATGTCATATGTAGACTGACTAACGATTCTATCCCTTTACTCTATCTCATATCATTTATTAAGAGGTGACTTATGCCTGACCTACAAGGCATTCTCTGATCCAGCCCAGATGAAAATGTTACATATTCACAAGAAAAATTGCATGAGTCACCAGTTGCATGGACCTGAGCCTTATTTGTGACTCTAACAGAAACTGCTGGAGAGACAGATTTGTATCTCAAAGGCTTACCTCATCTGTGGAATAAACTTCTCATCTTCATAAAACAAAGCCCATCCCTTATTCTCTTCAAAAAGAATTTGGATAAATGTTTGAGGAACCATAAATTCACTCCCAGGGTATTGCCCATGTCACTTACGGACAGAGGAAGTCTGTAAAATGACTCAGGGCTCCAACACCCACAGACCCACTACCCTGATACTACCCTCTCCCATATCTGGGGAATTAAGATATAATATTATCACATCCTGGGTATTATTGGCTAAGCTTTTAAAGGCTGCTGTGCCATTAGCCTAGTAATCACCTATGAACCTATGAAATAATATGCACTGGTATTCCATATGGACTGGCACTCCTGAAGGCTGGAAATACTCTGCAGTATGACAGCACTATGCATGGCATCCAGAAAGAGCAGCTTAGTAATGTATAATATAATTCCTGAGTAGCTACTCTTGGCTACTTATTAATGTATGCTATACTTTGTTATGTAGATACCAAGTAGCTATGTAGTAAGGTATATTACACTTTAATAAGTTGCTGTTCCCAGTTGTGCTATGCTCTATTGTCATGGCAAGGAATGATTCTTGGAAAAGTTTCACTTACCAGACATGAGGAAGGTGCAGTCACTGCTATATTATGGTAATGAGGGGATACGTGCTGGTGGAGGTTCCATTGGCTGGAGCTTGGCAGTGTGTGTGTGTGTGTGTGTGTGTGTGTGTGTGTGTGTGTGTGTGTGTGTGTGTGTGTGTGTGTGTGTGTGTGTGTGTGTGTGTGTGGGAGGGAAAGCGTGGTTGTGGTAACAGGACTGAGTGTTCTGTGTGGAAGACTATTATTGGTAGGGTTGTTTTCCTACCATGCAAAGCTTGTTTTTTTTTTTTTTACTGTAGGACTGATATGCTACTTGGCTCTATATGCTGACTAACATATTACCACAGAAGGTGGACTGCTGTACTGTAAGTAGAACAACATTTAATTATACATCATAAAAGGTTTCTGGTTTATTCCATTGGGGCCAGCCCCCACACAGATGGTGGTGTGTTTGTGAGCTGTGTATGACAGGAGGGGAGGGTGTCTTGCATGTTCTTAGGTACTTACTAGGTTATTGATCTGTGAAGATCTTAAGAAGACTACTCTTACATTCCCATGGTAGTTTTTTAGCCCTTATTTTGTGTATCAATAACCCAGGGATGGGTAGAACAAAGACATGTTAGGCATTTAAGTTTTGCCTCTATCAATGAGGGAGATGACTGCTAAACTGAGGGTGAATTTGCGGTTTCTCATCCATTCATCCAAATTATGTTTTAATAGAGCAAGAGAAGTATTTTGTTTTATGTGGAGTGGAATGCAGCTTTGTGGAAGTAGTATTATCTGTTATACATACCTGTCCCTTCAACATGTCCTATTTATGTTGCAAAATAAATTGACATCCCTTGAATGGGACTTGTGAATATATAATAAGTCCAACAGGATAGGATCTGTTGGTGCTCTATACACAAGGCCGAGGTTGCCTCTTAACAGTCTGTAAGATATAGAGAAGAGAGACAAGGCTTTGAGATTGTCTACATAGTTTTTATGATTTAGACCCTTGAATGCCGTGTTTGTTCCTTGTGGATGATCAGGTATACACTGAAAGGGGCATTGTATTTAATAATGGGTTTACTGAGATTTGAATACAGTGGAATGATTGCATCCTTTGACCTGGAAACCATAGTTTTAGAAATAAGCTAAATGTTGAAAAAGGATTTCCTTACAATAGTGTATATGTGATGGTTAAGGGATAATTCACTGTCAACACAGGTTCCCATATTCCTGACTATGGGATCACCTTTCAATAGTGTGATGTGAATGTGATTCCATATGCAGTACTATGGCTACACAGTGGGATATGATATCATTCAGTGTCTTACTGCATTGTCTACCTTTGCTTATACATCATATAGAGCGTTGGTATTCTGGTTTACAGCAAATCAGTCCTAATGGGCATGGAAACTATGTTAAATATAAGATTAGCACTGGAATGCTCATAAAAATGGTAAGATTATAATGTTTTGCACTAGAGTTATTATTCTACTTGTATAGTATTTCAATGTTGGATACCATTCTGGCTTGAAGTTTTACTAGGAATATCTTAAAATGAATTAAAAACAATATCAACTCTTGCTTGTTCTCTTGTTTTACAAGTTACTTTTTAGTAAGACTATTTTAATATTGTAAATAAGAATGCTGAATAAAGAATATAACTATATATTTTCTATTGTTTTCTGATGTAATGACGCAATACAAAAGGTGAGAAAAAGGTCAAACATAAGCATGGTAATAGTCTTGTAAAATGTGACATAATTTCCGGTGTTGATAAGAAAAAAACTGTATAAAGGATTAACCTTCCTAACATTAGTGGGTGCATGTATCACAAAAGTTGGAAATAGACATTTAAAAAATCTGCCATATATAATAGGTAGGAATAATGACTCCATACATAATGGTGACATTTTCCATATTATCTTGGAATGTGAATGGTCTCTCATGTGTAGACAAAAAGGAAGAAATACTTAATTATACTAAGAAAGGCAATGTTCAAATAGCAGTGCTACTGGAGACACATTTGGAAAGAACTGAGCATGTGAATTTCATAAGGAAATGATGGATATTCTACAGAATATCAGGGACAAAGAAAAAGAGAACTTATATTTCCTAGAAGAGCTCCTGTAGTGATAGACGAGGAAAAGAAGATAAAAAAATGGAAGATTTATAGTAATAAGTGGCTACTGGCAAGGGCTGACGATTATGCTGGTATGTATTTATATTCCACCTAAAACTGTTATTTTGGAGCTTTAAAAAACTTTGGCAGAAATAATCAGCTTTCAGCAGGGAATATTGCTTATAGGTGGGGAGTGGAATTTGATTTGTAACAATGAGGTTGCATCTGGGACCCTAGAAGGGGAATACAACAAAAGTGTGCAGATTTCTGAAGAAATTTATGGAAATATTTGGTATTAAAGACATAAACTCATTGGTAGGAACTTGGAGAAAATTTACATATTACTCCCCAAGGTACAATAACTGGCTAGACTTGACAGAAATTATATTTCACAGGAACACATACATTTAATTGAGAACTTTGATATACTTCCAATAATTATGACAGATCACGTGACAATGATTACCAAGATAAAAATGCAGGATAATGAAGTAAGGATGAGACAATGGCACTTCCCCACCTACCTGTTAAAAAGACAGGAATTTAAGGAATGGGTAGTGGAAATTATCTGGGAGATATTAGGAAAGATAGAAAGTACCCCATAAGTTATAGGTAGTGAGAGGGATAAAATAAAAGTGGAATTTAAAGATACGGTAGAAATGAAAGAAAAAGAAAAAAGAGATCTAGTAAAGAAGTAATAAGAATTATGTAGGGGGACTGACAAAGGTTAAAGTATTAAAAAATAAGGGGAATCTCACAGAATAAAAACAGACATGATTGCAGAGTGCTAAAGAGAAAATAAGGGAGTACCTGGATAATGTGCATGAGTTTAGAAAGATTGCTGTTAAGAACTTGTGTTTTGATAATAAATCCAAAGCAAAAAAAACTTTTGGTAACACAATGACTTAGGCAGCAGAAATTAGAAAGGGTTGTTGCCAAACTTAGGGAGCATACAACAATAAAATAACCAGAGATCCTGTAATGGTATTAGAGATATTTTGGAAAATTTATGAAAATTTGTATAAAGCAGAGAAGTGAGGAAATAAAAAAAACACAAATGGAAATATTAATGGAAGACTTAAATATGCCAAAGTTAAAGATGGATGAGGCTCAACAGATAAAAGTTAAGATAGGAAGAGATGAGATAAAAATGGTGATCTATAACCAATCTATAGGAAAGTCTCCAGGAATAGGTGGTATTGTGGTGGAAGTTTGGAAGCCGGGAAGGAAGAAAGTGATAAAGATCTGGAAGGCTTTGTTTAACTGTATTTTAAAAGGAGGGGAGGCACCAACATGCTGGGAAAAAGCTGTTGTGGCTGTAAGACCTAAAGATGGTAAAGACCTATCTGATCCAGCTTAATATAGGCAATATAGGCCCATTGCAATGTTAAATGGTTATAAAGTGTTCATATCTATAATGATTAAAAGAATAGCAAAGGTGATTCCAAAATTGATAGATATGGATCAATTTGGTTTTGTGGAGAGGAGGCAAACATTTGACAACATTAATAGAACAATGATGATCTGAAGGCACAGTGGCACAGTGGATAGGGATGTCACTTCACAGCAAGAGGTTTGCTTGTTCAATTCTCTGGCTGGGGTGCCTTCTTTGTGTAGTCTGCATGCCCTTCCTTTGTTCACATGGGTTTCCTCCAGGTGTTCTGGTTTCCCCCACATTCCAAAGACATGCAGTAGGTGTACTGGACACTCTAAATTGGCCATAGGTGTGAGTGGGTGGTGTGGAAGAACTACCATGGCAGGGCTACCCACCCGATGGTGTAAACTTTGGCTCTAGATGATTGCCACTGCTTAATAGGCTTGAGAGATGGGAACTGTCCTTCATAAAATTAAACTAAATGGGGTCTAGATCAGTTAAGGTATACACATCCCCTTGTGTAGGGGAGTTACAGTGACATCAGGCACTTTAGATAGACTGAGGGTGATCAGATTAAATAGAGACTCAGATAGTAAGCATTTGGGACTGATAAGAATGCAGCCTGGTATGTTGCTTGCCTGTTCCCATGGAAGTATTATTTTTAGTCTTTGGTGGGAATGTTCAAAACTGTTCCAAGGGGATTTCAGGAAAAAAGTACATTTTCAGGGATACTTTGTCCAACAACGAGGCTAAGTGGGCTTTAATTAACACTACATTTTTCAGCTAGCATTTTTTGACTATATTCTTGAAAATGGAATATGTGTTATCATTATAAATTAGCTAAATGCATTGTTGGATATTGTTCCGTAATTTCCTTTAAATACTGAAGAAAGATTTGTAGTTCCTGTGATATCTGCAGCAATCTTAAGATCATGCTCTGCTTTGTATTTTCTAAAAGTACTCTTACGTTCCTTGCTGACAAGCTTCAGCATGGTCCTGATATAAGGAGAGGGGATTTATTGCAATTGTTCATTATTTTCCTTTTTTGTGTTATACAATTTATTAATATAAGAGTTCTTCCAGATAGGTTTATTCTTGAATTTACCATTATATTTAATTCAGACAGATACTCCCCGGGATTCATGAAGCTCGGCGCAAGGCCGGCGTAAGGCCTGCGCCGGCGGTGCATGGAATAGCCGGCGCAGTAGCGCCACATACATATTAATGAGAGTGCACCGGAATCACAGACACGTGCGTAGTGTACGTGAGCGAGCCCAGGTAGGATGCGTCTGGAGGCGTGTCTAAGCCGGCATGAGGTGAGCAACCTAATGTGCTGACAGCCACGGTCCGCCCACAATAGTAATGGCAGCAGCCAGGTCCCGTGCAGAATGATACGCACGTACAGTATGCAACATAGTAGCCGTCCCAAATAAACGGAGAAGCAAATAGAAGCCACGAAGGCATAAGTGTACCCGTCCAAGGAGCAAAGGATACGCATAAGACCGCGTTCGTCTCGCAATGCACCGTCAGTGTTTACACTCAGAGAAGGTGTACAGCCGCATGTCAGCGCGCCGCACCGACAGAGGAGCAGCGATTAAGGTCCCCACCTGTCCCACTTTGGTTGGGGCAGACTCTCTATGGCCAGTTGTGTCCCGAAAAAACGTATTAGAAATGGCTGATGTGCTACGATTGTAGGACACAATGATATCCCGTATTTAATGTAATGGTAGCATGAAGTGGTTATTTCTGTAACAGAAATACCTAAATGACACAAGAAACAGAATAAGCAAGCAAATCGCCACAACAATAAGCTTATATCTAGGCAAAC
The DNA here is from genome assembly GCF_019279795.1 of Protopterus annectens. Taxonomy (NCBI): domain Eukaryota; kingdom Metazoa; phylum Chordata; order Ceratodontiformes; family Protopteridae; genus Protopterus; species Protopterus annectens. The sequence goes on along the minus strand of NC_056751.1, from coordinate 722,440,616 downwards.
AAGTGAAGTTCTATGCTATATAGTGACCGTGTGTATGTGTCGGCCTGTAAAGTCAGGTGTGAGTCCCGGAAATATCCCAGATCGGAAACTGGAAAAGGTGGAAACCCCAGTAGCGACATGGGCATGGTCACCAGGGTTACCTGCTGTCCCAATGTGCCATGGACAGTCCCAGATTGGACAGTTGTGTCCCTGCAACAATCGGAAAAATGGAAAATGACCTCCGATCCCCTGGCAAGAAAATTCCCGCAATATACATGTAATAGTAGCATAAAACATACACATTACTATATGAAACACAGACACGGCACAAGAAAATAAATAAGGAACCCAAATGCCTACAGAATAAGCTTATAGTATGGCAAACAAGTGAAGATCTGTCAACCGCACTAGCCGTGGGTATGTGTAGTCCTGCAAATTCCGAAGTTTCTACATAACATGCCCCACTATGGGCATTGGAAAAGGTGCCAACCATAATGGTCACAAGCAGTAGTGAGAGTACATAGCCGGGTAGCTGTGTTCACATAACAACAGTAAGGAAGCAAGATACCTCAAACACAGGCAAACAGGTGCATAGCAACATATCCCACACCCAGCAACGTCTCTGTTGCATACACGGGATGGCGTATGATGAAGTGTAATATCCAGAAGCAGAACCCATGCATTTGGATGTACTACACAATAGCCTCATTGTACATGTCAGTCCCACCCATGTATACCTCTGCACCCAAACCTGCTAGCATCCGTGTGCAGCTATACAACCACACACAATGTGCATACCTGAACTGTGGTAAGATGTTTGTGTTAGGCAATGCCACGCGGGCAAATCATTACCCACATGTCACCAACCCACCGCAGGTACAGATATGTAAATGGCTGCATGTGAATGTGTCAGCAGAATGTGTACATCCCGCATGTAGTATGTACCCGTCCAAACCATGTAGGTTTGCATACCACACGGTGCACATAACTGTACACATGTGGACAAGTCGGGTCGTTGGACCACCGCATCGATGATTATCTATGCAGTGAAGTCGATCACATATAGCGGAACAGGTGCCTACCAAACAGGACGTCCCAACAGGGTGCTACAGGCAAAGAAGGGGAAGCTGGGACATCACATGTGGAGATTAGCGTAGCTGGACGGACAAATACACAACGGTCAAGGTAAAGGACGGAACAACATGCATATGGCCGGATGGATGTTGTTCGTAAAATATATAGAAACACATATGAAGTTCCAGTTTACACTCGAAATACTATATAATGCATTGAATTGTACCGTACAATATGGCAGTAGAACTAAGCCTGCATGTAATTGGTGAAGCTAAGCTGTACTGTGATGGAATTCTGAACTTGGCAGTAAGCAGTACAGCAGGCTCATGTCTGTCAGCAGTAATTATTTGCTGGGTTACAGAACAATAAATGTATGTACATGCATAACAGCACTCGTTCCCCAGAGGAGGATGGCCTTGTGAGCTCAATCGAAGATAACAGTACAACTCCCTACCAGAGAGACAAAGCAACGTATTAAGAAATTAACTGTCCACTGTATCGTAACAGTCTAGGGTCCTTGAAACAGCTACAATCACAGAAGGACACTGTAATGTACAAGGTGCCTTGCAAGGCTGTGTTATTCCCATGGGAAAACAATTTAAAAGCACGACCCCAGCACCCACGTATGTATAGACTATTGCGGACCATAGTGATGGAAATGCCCTGTGACCGACCACGTCAGTAAGGTGGGCAAAAGCTGATTGTAAACACTATATAAAGAAACTGCTTACTGTTAAGAGTCAGACAAAACTCACATACTTGGACTGTATATTATTTAGCCTGCCTGTGTACACTACTAAAACGTTCCGAACCCGAGCCTCCTGTGTTATCGGCTGTCACTTAGAAAAGCCTACTGATAACTACAGTCTGGTTTAAACAACTTATTTCACATTGTGATCCTTGTAATCCGGAATTCCCTTGGTAAGCTACAGGTCAGAGTGCATGGCTGGTTAGACATGTACGCTGGAGAATATGCATAAATGGTTCTTCTAGAATGAAAAGACCTCCGACTGAATTGTTGTGTGTAAAGAGGCTGTTTACTGTCTGATCTGTGGCTGAAAAGCGGAAAACTGGATCCCAAGAAGAAAACGTGCAGCCTTAAACAGGAGGCCCAGGTAAGGAGTGTCTGCCTTTATGTGTCTATTGTAGATCAGGGACCAGACTACATTGTGTTTCTGTTAACAGTAGTGATATCGGGTCGAAGACCTACCCACATACTGTTAAATCTGAACATAGGTCAGGGGAACACACAGCAGAGTAAATAGTGATTGTAGACACTACAGTGGATACAGGGAAGGAGACACACGTGTTATGACAGAAGGGTACGTAGCAGTCGTGTAGAGGATATGGGAGATTATTGAAGCAACAGATTATGTGATCCGCGTTTGACGGGTGACGTGAAGAATATGCAATCGCAGAGAGCACATAATGTGAGTTACGCAGCAAAATGGGGTAATAAATATGACATCGATGGTATATTAGGCAACATATCGTTACTGAAACATTGTAATCCCTGAAAATTTGATGCATATGTTCCAAGGTAAACACCTGTTCCACCCTGAGAGGGATATGCCCTCTCTGGCCAGCCGTGTCCTGTAAATAAACCGAACAAATGTCAAATGTCCTGATATCTCAGGACAAACATTTCCCAGATACATATCAAAATGGTAGCATAAAACAGTAGATTTGTATGTGGAACAGCAAAATATAATAATAAACAGAATAAGCAACTGAAATGCTACAACAATTGGTCGCTCTCCTGGCAAAACGTGAATACCTGTCCTATGTACTGGCCGTGGGTATGCATTTTCCAGGCAAATTACACGTTCCGAACACTAATGTCCCACATTGTGCATTTGAAAAGGTGGCAGCCCTAAGATGTGCAGGCGACAAAACAGCGACAATTGGGTATCCGTCATGCACATCGGTGGACTGAGGTAGTGTACCGAAGGGAATAGAACACTACAAATGGCTAAGCATCATACGTACACAGAGAAGATCATAATACAGTAGTACCGATAGCCCCCCCCCCACAACCCCCTACCACCTCCGATACCACATCCAGGATATTAAGCGGGAGGGCAGGCTAGTCCCCACACGTTATCCTGTGGCAACAGAGGTAGCACAACGAACAAATGTAACAGAAGCTATTGAAACCACATCCCGAACACGTAACATACCTAGGGACACCCGAGTAAGAACACAGTACTAAAACAGAGTGAGGATATCTGTCAATTAATTGAAGTTCCCAACCCTCATGCAGGACAGGAAGGCCAGGACCCAACCCCCGTAGCGTACAGACCGTGGACACCAGAAGATATCTGTAAAGTCATAGAGGGAATTCCCCATCCACAAAGTAATCGCTATTCACCATGCAATACCCCTGTATCTCCTGATTGGAAACCAAAAGGGGAATGGCGGATGGTACAGTATGTACAAGCTGTAAATCATGTAAGAATACGTAGGGTAGCGTTGGTGCCAGACCCACACACTATATTCCATGCTATGAACATGCCACAGACGTATCTTACCGTGGTACATATAAGCTATGCTTACTTTGCAATACCTATACATCCACATAGTCCGTATTGCTTTGCATGTACAGTCAGGGTGACAGATACAGCCATACCCGGCTATCGCGGGGATACTGTGAAAGTACAACGATATTCCCACAGGGGATGGCTAGCTACATTCCGGTGTTAACTCCACCCGGGGCCAGTCAATTTCTACTTAATTGGATGATATTCTGCTTGCGGACCCTACCCAGCAGCAATGTATGGATGATACAATAGCATTATTGAGATAATCAGCAGAACAGGGACATAAAGTAAGCAAGCATAATTTGCAACTACAGAGAATACAGGTCAATTACCTGGCATATCTGGTATCCAAGTAGGTAGAACATCACATCACGATAGGAAGGTAGCAATATAAGAAGCACCCAAGCCAACTAACAAGAAGGGAATGATGTCCTGTCTGGGCCGACTAACATTTGTCAAATCTGGATACCCAACAATGCTGTGGAATCCGCTGTATTGTTTGCCTTAACCTTTAATACACCTATGGCAGCACAACACATACTACACTGGATTACAGTAGCAGAAACAGCGTTCCGCAGACTAGAACGATTTATAGCCTCAACAGCTGTAGTAGGTCTCGTGAATAATCATAACACATGTTGTCAGACCGTAGATTGTAAGCGGAGATATATGACGTCAGTCTTGATGCAACAGCAGGGAAGTAAGCAATGCTACATAGCTGACTACTCATTGCAGTTTGACACTGTGGCATGCTCAGTGCCACATTGTGTACAGGCAGTTGTTGTAGCACCCATGGCAGTACAGGCCCCGGCCGCAATGTTACTAGACCACCCTCTCACTGTGAGAATGTCTCATGCAGTTGCGATCAGTCTGCTGCAAGAGAAGATAGCATGCCTGACCCGTGCTAGACATTTGTCATGTTTGACCATACCACTGAGTCAACCTCATATGGTGATTGAACGGTGTACAACATGAAACCTATCAACGTCACGTCCGACACCTGTGTATGGCACACCACACAGTTGCCCATACGAAATGGATTAAATAACAACACACAGACATGATATCACTGATATACCCTTAGATGATGCAGAGGTGACAGTTAATGTGTACGGATCATGTAGACAGAGTCCTACAGGAACGAATCAAGTAGGTTATGCAGTACTTATTGATAATGACATTGTAGACGGCCAAACCCTGCAGCATAACGTGTCTGCTCAAGCAGCAGAATAGATAGCTTTAACACGTGCCTGTACTGTAGCGGAAAACTGATGTGTGGACATATGTCCCGATAGTCAGTCTGTTGTCTGTGCAGTGCATGTTTATGAGCAGCAGTGGAAGAATAGGGGAATGATAACATCCACCGGTAAACAGATTAATCATGCGCATTCGATCTTGAATGCATTAGACTCCATGCAGTTACCCACTGAAGTAGGTAATTGTAAATGTGCAGGGCATAGAAAGCAACAGGATAACAGTAGGAAAGGTAAGGCATGAGCTCATGCACCTGCAAAACAAGCAGCCTCATATTCGGAAAGTGTTTGTGTGAATGAGGGATGACAAACCTCAGACAGTTTAGATGTAGAGACTGTACAAACAATGCAAACAGCAACTACGAAAGCAGAAAAGCCGACGTGGTTATGACGAGGAGCAATCCTTGAACACGGACTGCACATATCCACAGTGAGAAAGCCAATATTAACGTCTAATGTATTCAGATATGCGGCTTTGTGGAGCCATGGGTAGAGACATGTCTCAACAGGGGGGATGGTACATTTGGTTAACAGAATACCCCTAACATACGGAATTACGAACCACATACAAACCCCATGAGCACCGTGTCACGTTTGCAGTAGATATCATGCACAGGGAGTATTTAAACCAAAGGGAGTGAGTTTACCTACACCACCATAACCGTTCCGTACTATTTGTATGGAGTTCATACATCTGCATAAATGTGAAGGGAACAAATACTGTTTAGCGATTACACATATATATAATCAAAATGGGTAGAAGCATTCCCAACCATTAATCTGGATGCAGCAGCAGTGGCAAAGGTGCCAGTAAAATACAGTATCCCTAGATCTGGCATGCTGTAAAGAAGCTACAGTGACAATAGAACACATGTAGTGAACCAGACAATCACGCAACCTGGGGGATTACTTTGTATTACCATGAATGTAAATTGCATGTACAACCCACACTCAGCACGACTGCTGGCGCCGTAGAATGTGATCCCGAGAAATAAGTAGAGGAGGTTGGTGGGTGACATCCAGACGAGTAACATGTGCTGTCTACCTCTAGCATTGCTGAGCATGACAACAGTTCCAAATGTAAAGTGCTGCACCCACTTCGAAGTAGTATGTGGAATGGCATACCATGTGCCAGAGTGGAAAGCTGTCATGCCTGCAGAGCCGGAGGTCGATGACTCAGTAGCAGGTGACATGAGAGGACTGCTAAGTAGTAACACTGTTCTTCAGTTAAAGTCTGTTACAGATAAGAGCAAACGAAGACGGACGCATAGCTGACACCAGTATCCTGTGTGTATGTCACTGTTATCCAAAGAAGATTATTGCCAAGTGGACATTGCGAAGGTCTGTACCGGGTACTGTTGGCAACGCCTACCGCAGTAAAGTTTGCAGAGAGGTCGTCCTGGGTCCACCTCACATTTCTCAAACCGGTAAAGGATATCAAGTCTGATTGATATCTTGTAGCTGATATACCAAAGAGCCTGAATCACCCGGCCAAGACTGTATAACAATACAAAGCAACCCCAAAGACATCAATGTTCGCTGTCCAAATGATTATACACCTATTAACCATGTTTGTGTTTACGTTACAATATCTGGGACCTTACCTGCATATAACTACATGGATACAAATAGTGATACGTGATGAACTGGCCACAGAGTGTCTTCCACACTTCAACAGATACCTAGGCATGACGCGTGTGCATATAGAGACTAGGAACACTTTAAATTGCTGTGTTTGTACTGCCATACGTGCATCATATGGAGGACTTCCGATGCATGTTGTCCCCTTGGGGATAGATTGAGACTTGTGAATATCTACACTTTGATACAGGTTCTGTGAGATCACAGGACAACGTGGCAATGTACTTACCTGTTACACAAAAAGGAATTGTATGTTAACATAAACATGATACTGTTTCAGTTGGTGGGAGTATTTGTAACATAACTGTGTCATACGAATGTCATATAACAGCCAAAGATCACAGTACTACTTGTAGCACCATTCCTAATTTGTATTGAAACATCATGAGAACAATGTTGAAGGATGTGCAGAAACATCCTGAATTGTATAAACAGTCCTCTGTTAGGGACAGGAATATGTTACATGCAGAGGTGACCCGCATCAGTATTAAAGTAGAATATTGTTATGTTGTTGGTGGGGAATAAGCATATCAATGGTTACCTGGGAATTGGTCCGGCAGTTGTTATTTGGGTTATCTGCCTCCAGTCACATGACATACTGTACAATTGCCTGTGGGTGCGAAACGAACTATAACACATATAGCTCGAAGAACTGGGAACACAGTCGAGAAACCTACTAATCCAGTGGGTGAAATGGAAGCTGTTCTGACATGTCAGTCTTCTGCAAGAGATAAAGGAATATCGATTCATATGGACTTGAGTGACAGCGTCACAACCTGGGCTGGAACACTCCCAGCGTCTGGAGTAGTGAAATCAATCAGGGAACAGAGGAAGTCATCAAAACCTGTCGGAGGAAGGATGAATGTGGCTTCCCGCTCCTGAACATGTGACTGATGAACTGGATGCAATGAGAACTGTTGTGTCACAAAATGTAATAGCGCACGACTGCACCGTGGCGCTGGGAATTGGTACGTGCGCGCTTACTGAAGAAGATCGCTGTGTCCAACTACCACATGAAGAGACCAAAAGCAACGCCCACCTACAGGTAATATAGCAGGTGTCATCCATGGCGGAAACAGGCCCAAACCCACTGACGAACCATTTCCGCAAACCATTGGGTGGATGGGGTCAGTCATACTGGATATCATGATTGCCATTTGTGTTGTTCTGCTCATATTGGGAGCATGTGTCTAGTGCGGGATACTGTGCATGTAAGTATTAGTCAGGGACCCTGGCGACATACCTGTACCCGAGACTATGTATCAAGACCTGTAGTGGTATTTGTCAATAGAAAATGCAATCCTACTTGCAATGTACAACAAATTACTTGCCTAGTTAAACGTTCCACAGAGGAAGAGGCTAGGGAATGAAATAATGTTGTAGATGTTTCTGGATAGAGTAGAAGCAATCAAAGGAGGGAGAATGTTAGCAAAATACATATTTAAACATAGATATGACGTGCAACTTTAGAAGCAAATAGTGTATAATGCATATTATCCTACCTGACAATATAGCAGTACAGCTTCTCATGCATGTAATTGCTTGTAGTGTATCTGCAGTGTGATTGAACCCTAACCCTAGCAGTAACCAGTGCAGCAGGTGTATGTCAGTCAGCATTACTCATCTGCTCGGTTACAGAATAATACATGTATGTACAGGTATATCTGTCATCCTTCCACTGAGGAGGATAGTCTTGTGAGCTCTAACACAGAGTACAGCTGCACAGCAGAGAGACACAGGAACCTAGTAGGACACGGAGTGAGGACTGGATATGAACAGTGTTGCAACCGTGACAGAGCAGAATTTACCGAAGTACAGTCTGAGTGAATATGTGGCTCGCAAGGTTGGGCTATCCTCATGGGAAAACATGTAATAAGCATTACCTGAGCACTGTTGTAGGAATACAATGTTCTGTACTCTAGCAATGTAAATGCCTTGTGACTGACCACATCATTAATGTGTGCAAAAGATGATAGTATACATAATGCTCATACAGATGTAACATGTATAGAGTTGAACAAATGTCTAAACATTTACTGCATACCCCTTTGCCTCCTGCTGCACAGTAGTAAAGTGTTATTAATCCCAGCTTCCTGTGTTAATGAGTGTCATTTTGAAAATACGAATGAGTGTTACAGTTTGATTTTAAAGACTTAATTGACAGATGTTTACGTTCTAGCATGGGAATAGGTCAAGCCAACCATCACAATGTCCATGTGTACCACATACACACAGCCAGTAACACGCAGTAGTAGTGCATGAAGGCATACACGACTGTGGGAATAGTACAGGACATATGGCACGTGCCAAGTGCAGATGCATGACACAAACCCCAGGATGGGTGTCCCTGCAAATGGGAACATGTGCCAACTACACCTCCCACAGATGTACCGGCAATAAAAACACATGGCAAACACACAGACACACTACTGTCCAACACATGACCGCAACGGAGCCTGGTCAAACACCAACATGAAGCATGCACAAACAGGGACTTGAGTGATGTTTGCCTTAACACCCCCCCATAGGCCAAAGAAGAATAGAATGGACATATGCATGTAATGCTGTGAAGGATGTGTGGTAGTCCTCAGTATCACAGTGTTAGGGACACAGATACACTGTCATCAACGGTGACGTATGTGCAACGTACACAGCATACCTGCATGTAATACAGAGGACAATCATGTGACACAGAAATATACAGTGGCGAAAGACTATAGTGGATAGACAATTGTACATGTGACAAACTATGAATATAGGTTCACATGTCCATAGGTACAGGGTAGGCCATCGTCCCAGGCCCAGCCATAACACTACACCATAGTTAGGATGACTTTGCCAACCTTCTGTGCTTCAGATGAAATACCCATGATATTGCTGTATCTCCGTCAAGCACTGATAATGATGTAATCCCTGGCCTATACCTGCAATTCTCCATCCAATGGACAACATAGCTGCGAACAAGGCTAGGAAGGATGTTTGTCTCACATGTACTGTGATGTAGATCCACAGCATAATGAGTGTCTGGGTGATATATGTGTCACTCAAACACATCCCATTAATGACAGTGACAAGGTAAATGTCACCTGCCCTAGTGGTTCTGAGGGATGCGGATACAGTAGGTGAAGCATACACATGACATATGGGTTGACATGGCCTTGCATGTCAGGCACAGGTCAACACTAAACAGCAGGTATGTGACGCGATGTGGCAGGGGTCCTACAAGTGGGGCAGCATTACACAAAATGGTGTCATCCTGCATCTGTACAACAATCAACCTATGTGGGCTTCCCAGCTGCTGTAGGTGTATGGTCAGATACAGTCTGAATGGGGCAATGTAGTAGATCATAGGTGTAACACATAATGGGTACAAGGAGACAATGACCTAGCCTGATGTAGATCTGAATCCCTGCACCAACAGGTGGGCAATGTAGAAGACCCACACAACCACGATAGCAACGTGTGTGTGGAATGACTGGTGACTGTCAAACACTGTGCCCTGATCCCTGGTAATCACCCCTGTGCTGAGTGGACAGCCACCTATATGCTGGACAGGGGTGACCTAGTAGTTCTCCACAGGTATGATGTTGCATTATGTCGCATTTAGCTGTGGGACATGTCCCTGACAGCAGAAATGCATACCTGGGAGGCCCCTTCGAAGGATATCTGTGTCAGATGTCTGTCCCACTATGGCACCTGTTCTGCAGTCATCTACAAACACTGTTGCCCATAGCACCCCTGTGTGTGCCTGTACCGTGAAAATGTAGGTGTATGACAGGAGTGCAGACATGGAAGGGCCTCATGGGACACCACTTGTGACCGGCAGTAGGTCTGACATGCTGCCAGCAACTATGACTGTGTGTGTTGTGTCACATAGACAGTTTACAACACATTCTGTGATGTACGTGTTCACATCCCAGCCAATGGGTTTATCAACGATACCTGAGGGGGGTAATGTGATGAAGGGCATTGCCAGGTCGAGGTAGGCTGTATGGACTGCAACACCCCCATCAGTGGCCTCGGCGACTGTCCCGAAAATGTCAACCATGCTTTAAAGGCATGAACCGCTCCTGAACAGGACAAACCGTGTGTGATGCAAAGTATGTATGTCCCCTATGCAGTCATGTACAAGCCGCAGTATGATCCCTCCCCATGTCTTTGCAGATAGGTCTCCTCAGGGTAATGGGACAGTAATAACCAGCCTCAGTGGAGGTATTGGCCATGTGACGTGGGACTACAGTTGCCATGTGACACAACCTGGGTACCCTACCTGAGGTGAGGCTACAAAGAAATAGCTGTCCTAACTGTGGGTCCAATTCATAAATGAGATAGTGGAGTACACAGCGGGGTCACCAGCTGGTCTCATGGATGCTATGTCCACTGCCCTGGAGAGAGCATGTCCCACCTGTGTGTCACAGAACATTTGGTGACCACAAACCACTGGTACACACATCTCCTCATGTGTGGGGGAGGGTGTGGAGATGTCCTCACTGGACTTGTCAGCCTGCATGTTGGCAATGTGTGTATGTTGAGTAAACCCCACCTCTATGTGAACCCAGTCAGAGCATATGTGGGAGTGAGCTCCCAGGTGTCGAGCATAGCAACTGAAGGTGGTATGATTGTTAGCCAGGTCCATGTAGGTATATCTGTGGAATGTGCCCTGGACAATTTCATGACAGTGTGCAACTCTACACATATGATGACCAAGGGTGTCATACCTCACAAGGTGTCTGCTCCACCTTGTAGTAGCCACCTCCTCGTGTTGTACATCCTGTGTATGGCTGGGGTACACCACACTGGATGCTTGGCATTGGTACAGTGAACCACAGTTGGGTAAGTGAATGACTGGCTCATGCAGTCCTGTAGGTACTGGTAGATGGCAAATGTGATTGATGCAGTGGCTGCCGTACTGTCGACCACTGGCTCAGGGTCCTTAAAGGAGACCACAGTAGTGTGCAGATATGTGTAGTCTGCCTCTGAGCAAGCAATGTGTATGGTAACTGGCAACACTCACAGCAACGGATGCCAAAAGCAGAAGCCAATGTCCAAATAACATAGATCAACTTCTGCATGACAATATGTCTTATCATACATGTATTGACACGTGTCTGCTAATTACAATTGCAAATGGCCGGTAAGACTGGCCTAAAGTTCCCGTGATGTACACAGTCTGGGGGTGTTGTTCCGATAATAAAGTGGCAATACCTCCCAATCGTGACCTCTGGGTATGGTATGAAAGTGGTTGTTAACCTGCAACATTGGATGTATAGCATTGGGTTCTGGTGTCGGAAGACATGGTTCCTGTAGCACAACACAGTATGGGTAGTCAAGCACACATCCGCGATTGCTGAACCATACCTCTCAACTGTCCCTGATTTTCAGGGACGTCCCTGATTTTGACTCAAAATTTAGCTCTGTCCCTCTTAATCCCTCCCAAAACTAGTGACATTTGGAGGAAAGGTGGCGAATTACACGTAATGAATAATGACAATAATTAAGAGTTATAGACTTCTTTTACTTCAGAAAATGTGTATTAATTCATATGCTCTGATTCTGTCAATGTTTCAAGTTAATAGCACTAATATTTTAAAAGTGTCCCTGATTTCCCTGATTTTTTCTTGACCTGTCCCTGATTCTGTTGAAATTTGTCCCCGACTGGTTGAGAGGTCTGTGCTGAACACACAGCATCAGTGAAACCCACTGCTGACGAGGACAGAGTCCGACAAGCTCTAAACTTTAAATATGCACAGTGGTGTCCATTGTGGGACCCAAAAATTTGACATCATACCAGATTCACGTCTTCTTTCGATACGTACCGGAACTCATTGCCGTCACAGGTACACATATGCACCGCAAGCGTGTTTAATGTTGATGATAGCTGTCCATGTAATGCAGCACAGATGCACAGAAATACCCAGGGTACCGGGTCCATAGAACTGCGTCCACATCACAGTCCCGCACACATGAAGGATGTGTAATGGGTACTGTCGATTGTTGCAGTCAAGGGATTCTGGGTATGTAGACTCTGGGCTCGGTGTTGCTTCGCAGCCAATCCTTGGTCCCGCCCCGTGGGAGGGATGTGTGTGTAGCACCTGCCATACTATCCGCTAATGATGCAAACCATCCACTGGAGAATGCTAAATGCAGGTGTGGAATGTGTACAGCCCTATACTAGTGTCCAGTAGGCAATTGTCATGGATGGACAACCGTATGCACAAGATGCCACCCACAACCGCAAACCCGGGTAAATTACACAGCCGCGGTAAGGCATAACACCGGAAATACACATAGGGACTGCAGTTGATATTCCACATACAAAGTCGGACCGCCGTGCCAACACCGGCGTACACAGCACTCACTGTGCCAGCAACAGACTGAGGAGCACCCGCTACCGTACAGCGGAACAGATGTGCGACCTGTGGAACACATACTAATGGCACACACACAACGTCAAGTAGGATATGTAAACCATGGCATTCCCACCTATGAAGACAACATGGTTAAATGAATACATAGGTAATCAACATGTTCCGGTGGTGTTATATTGGAAATACAGTGACGGATATGTCCCATTGGGATGTCTGAGGTTTATATGAAGCAGTTGTTAACCAGCATCTTTGGATGTATGTCATTTGTTCACAGTACTAAATCACCTGGTTATGTAGCACCATGTGGAATGGGTAGTCAAACAGACATCCGCGATTGGGGAACATACACCAGCAGTGAAAAGCACTGGGCAGGTGGACACAGTCCAGCAACATCTAACTTGACATATGCACTTCGGTGTCCATTGTAGGAACCAAAAATTCTATTCAGAGAATGCCCGCTAGCTTCCTGCATTACTCACGTGATCTCATTGTCGTCACCACGTCACAGGTACACATGTGCACGCAAGCCTGTTCAATGTTGTTGATAGCTGTCCATGAAATGCAGCACACATGCACAGGAATACCCAGGGTATCGGGTCCATTGAGCTGCGTCCACATCACAGTCCCGCACACATGAAGGATGTATAATGGGTACTGTCCACAGTTGCAGTCAAGGGAGTCTGGGTATGTAGAATCTGGCCTCGGTGTCATTTCGCAGGCAATCCTCTGTCCCGCCCCGTGGGAGGGATGTGTGCGTAGCACATGCCTCACTCTCCGCTAATAATGCAAACCATCTACCGGAGAATGCAAAATGCAGGTGTGGAATGTGTACAGCCCTACACCAGTGTCCAGTAGGCAATTCACATGGATGGACAAGCGTATGACTAAGATGGCACCCATAACTGCTAACCCGGTGGAATTACACTGCCGTAGTAAGGCATTACACAAGTAATACACATAGGGACTACAGTTGACATTCCCCATACAACAAACACAGACAACCAGCCGATGAAATGCAAAGCAAAGACGAGGTACTGGAGGGACCGTCAGTGACCACTCAGAGCACACCAAGAATTAAAGGCAGTTAGCATAGTCTATTGGAGCCCACTTCGTCTGCTTCATAAGCAGGCTTATTCAGAATACATACAATGCAGTCCAACCTACTACATTTAAAAGCCTTAATTGGTCAGTAAATTCGATGTGCTAGGTACTACTTACATGCCTTAAAGGCAGACAAGCAAACAAACCATACTTGGGTTACAGATACCACACAGTGAGGACATCAGACATTGCTTCGAAAGGTACAGTCTTCATCGGAAAATAGAAATATATGTACATATATGAAAGATGAACCAACATAAAATGTTTTCCAAATGCCTGACTGTGTAAGATACATATATATGTCCTACGGATTGTGCCAATATATTAACAGACCTGCAGACACCTAGTAATTTAAATGACCATAATATATACACATACACCGTATGATCATGACTAATGTACAATAGACCAACGAAATGTAAAGATTCACAATGTGCTAATGTAAATATTCATTTAGAAGGTTACTTAAATAAATCAATTCAGACATCCATGTCTAAATAGTAACACAAGGCCAGCGAGGTGCTTGCCCTCACATGTACTGGGATGTTGTTCCACAGCATAGTGAGTGTCTGGGTGATGAATCTGTCCCAACAACACGTTCGATTAATGACAGTGTCAAGGTGTACGTCAGCTGCCCTTGTGGTTCTGAGGGATCTAACTTCTTTACGTGAAGCATAGTCATCAGATCTGGGTTCGACATAGCCTTGTATGCCAGGCACGGGTCACCTCTGGGCAAGTGGTATGCAACTGTATACAGCTGGAATCCCTTCAGTTGGTCAGTATAACACATATACCTGAGACCCTGCATCTGTTTGTCGATGAACTGTTGGTGCCTTTCCAGCTGCTGCAGGTGTTGGGTCAGATACATTCTGAACGGGGCATTGTACCCAATCATAGGTCTAATGAGTGATGAGTACAAGGGGACAATGACCTCCCCTGATCTAGATGTGAATCCCTTCATGATGATGTGGGCAATGTGGAAGGTCTACCTAGCCATGTTAGCAACATGTGTGTCTAACGAACGGTTAACAACAATCCGTGTCCCCAGATCACTGGTAACCCCCTCTGTGCTCAGTGGATTGCCACCTATATGGTAGCTCGGGGTAACCTTGTTCTTCCCGAAGGGTATGCCTATGCATTTCCTGGCATTTAGCTGTAGGACATGTCTCTGGTACCACTTATCCACATCTGTGAGGCACTCCTGAAGGATATCTGTGTCAGATGTGTCTGACTTTGGCACCCGGTTTGCAGTCATCTGCAAACATTGTCACCCATAACCCCCCTGTGTATGTGTGTACATTGGAAACGTAGATGCTGAGAAATAGTGGACCCAGGACTGAGCCCCATGGGACACCACCTGTGACTGGCTGTGAGTATGACATGGCGCCAGCAACTATGGCCATGTGTGTTCTGTGACTTAGCCAGTTTGCAACCCATATGGCGATGTATGGATTTACATTCAAGATGACAGGTATATCAATTATACCCGAGGGGGGTATTGTGTCGAAGGGCTTTGCCGGGTTGAGGTAGGCTGTATGGACTGCTTTACCCTCATCAATGGCCTTGGTGACTGATTCTACACAGTGAAACACGTGTAAAAGGCATGATCTGACCCTGACCAAGCTAAACTGGGTTGTATCCAAAGTATGCGAGTCCCCTATGTCTTTATCTATGTGTTCCATTATGATCCACCTCCATGGTTTGCAGATAAGGCTTGTCAAACTAATGGTATGGTAATAACCAGGGTCAGTGGAGGCACCATCTATGTGGAGTGTGACTACAGTCGCCCTGTGCTACTACTCGGGTACGTATCCTGAGGTGAGGCTAAGATTAAACAGCTGTCCTAAGTGTGGGTTTAATTCCCCATAGAGTTCCTGGAGTACACAGCTGGGACACCATCTGGACCCATGGATGCTGTGTTGACTGCCTTGGGGCTGGATGTGGGTAATGCTGGACATACCCACGGCAGACGTGGCGCGTTCCCGAGTCCGATGCCCAAGGGACCACACACATAGCCGGCCTTAGGCATAGGCCAAGTAGGTAGCCGTCTAGGGCGTTGCTCTACTCGGGGCACCTTTCCAGACTCTATTTGGTGTAGGTAGACCAGGAGGGGGTAGCGGGTGATGTATCGGTGGCAACGTTTGCCTAGGGCACCACTTAACCTAAGGCCACCCTTCCCGTGGGTAATACAGCAGTACCCACACCCAGACGCGGGTCATTGCTAGGGTCATTGCTAGTATGGCATATCATCTATGTCAAGAAACCATATATCCCCAGACATAATGGCACAGCATAATGCCTGTTCGCCGCCCAAAGGCAGACATACGTCACCCGCGGCGGTGCGGACGTACTGCGCGAGATGTCCGTTAACAATGTCGACATTGTCTCGCTTTGTGAAACAAACTCCACATAGACATTCAATAGTAAACAGCGACGGAGAACCCGATGTCCTCGTGGCTGAGCTGTTCAACCTGTTCCGCCATGTGTAATGTGTGTAGCACAGCGGAACCGGCCCAAACCAAGCAACGGACATGTCTGTGGCTCAGTGAAAGTCGTCACGGAATGGTAAACCCTTGTAATATTGCGACACAGGCCATACATACGGAGGGTTAGTAATGGAAATAGGTCCGTTCGACCAGACCGTGTGCAATTAGTATAACAAGATCTACAACGGGTACACTGGCCAATCGGCGCACACGGTTACGAATAAATGGGGGGGGGGCCCGTGACATGGTACCATGGACACGGACAAAACGTGCCCATGTGACTCATCTAACATTCGTACAGGGTCAGGGCAGTCCCGTACAGTGGGCGGACAAGACCAAACCCAAAGCACCACAGCAACACCCTGACAATCGAAGGCCTGTATGCGTATGGGATATAAGCAGCTGTCATCTGAACAGCCCTGCGGTGACGACATATGCATCCTGGGCCATGAGCGAGGGGGAATTAGGAATGTTCAACATGCAGTACCGCACCTTTCCCAGCAGGAGAATGGATGCCTGTGACGTGCGTGTGTGCGGGGGGGGGATATGTAAATGTACATAGGTACCATGGGTATGCATATTAATGACAACGAACAGCTAACGTGTACTGGTCACAGTAACCGGCAAAAGTGAATGCAGTCACGTTTGAATTACGACTATAGAACATATAGATGTGCACGTGTACGTAAAGCGTCCATGCTGCAAAGACTGTTACATATATAAAGCTGTAAGTGCTTTCTGCACACGTCCGTCAACCGGATCAGACATATGTTACCGGAATAGTCACAAGTAACGCAAAACACGTAACCACACAGACACTGTAAACATATATAAACGGACTACGGATATGCATGTGCGCGTGCGCGTAACCCACAATCCGGACATGCGAGTGTGCGTGTGCGATCCAGTGGAACCAGGGAAGGTTACGGATGTCTCCTCCACACGTTTACATTCATAATTGTCAAATATATGCTTAAATAGTACTTATTGATGCCATGCTTTGTTATCGTAATGCTACTATTATACACATTGATATACAATAACCTGATCAACACACTACATTCTAAGGTGCACTCACAACAATTATCAACTATGTGTCCGGATACTGATTGTATTTACCAATATTGTATATATATTAACACATTGTTGCCGTATCATTGTTTCCATGAAGTAAGGCATGCAACACTGATATGTATATGTCACGTTATAATCAAGACTTGGAGCACTGTCCACCTAACTATGAGCAGGTTTATTGATTATTTCGCTTTAAACCGACTCTGAAGGAAGTGTATAAGGGACGGCTATGTCATGCATTCCGTACTCCGACGATGCCCCATGTTAGTAGGTGAGAGAGCTCAGTATCCTTTCACTGTGGAGTCTATCGTATTTGACAGTGTCTGTTTTTGCCGATATATGTTCCATAATGTCGTTTATGAAGATGGGCAGGACGCAAGGTTTGCTGTATTTCCGCATACTGGCACGTGGATATAGATAGGCCATGTCATACAAACGATGGGTAGTCAAGCAGACATCCACGAGTGGGGAACATACAGCGGCAGTCAATACCACTGGCCAGATGGTGACAGTCCAACATGTTCTACACTTTACAAATGCACATCGGTGTCCATTGTAGGACTCCAAAAATTAAGACGTCTGCACCTTTATCCATCGGGATCGGCCAATCAGAGTACTAACCGTGACTACGGCACAGGTAGACATATGCACCACCAGCGTGTTTAAGGTTGATGATACCTGCCCATGACATGCAGGACATATGAACAGAGGTCCCCAGACTGCCGTGTCCATACATGTGCGTCCATATCCCAGTTCCGCACACATGAAGGATGTGTCATGCGTACCGTGGGGGGTTGCAGCCATGGTATCCTGGGTATGCAAAATGGGGCTCGGTGTTGTTTGGCAGATAATCCGTTGTCCCGCCCCGTGGGAGGGCTGCGGGTACAGGACGTGCCTTAGTCCTCAGTAAGGATGCAAAGCATCCATAGGGTAATGCTAAAGGCATGTGTGAAATGTGTTCAGCCCTACATCAGTGTCCAGTAGGCATTTCCCAAGGATGGACAAATGTACGGACAAGATGGCACCCATAATAGCAAACCTGGTGGAATCACACAGCCGTAGTAGGGCATGACACAGGACATAAAGATGGAAACAACAGTAGATACACCCCGTAGACATCCATCCTGCCGTGCGAATCCCAGCGTACACAGCAGCGAAGGTGCTATCAAGTATGTGGGGATCACCCGCTTCCACTCTGCGGAACATACCTGCGACCTGTGGAACACATATTAATGGCACACCAACAACGTCAACTAGGAAGGTCATACTATCGTTAAAATATGGCGTTCACACACATAAACGACATACTGTCATGAATAAATAGGTTCTACATGTACCGGCTGTGTTATACTGACAATACAGTGGCGGATAGTTCACAATGGTACCTGTGAGGATTATCTAAAGCAGTTGCCAACCTGCAGGACTACAGTAACACCCTATGGGTAAATTGTGGAAGGACACGGGTTACGTAGCACTACATAATATGGGTAGGCGGACAGACATCCGGGAATGGGGAACATACGGCGGCAGTCAAACCCACTGGCCGAATGGACACAGTCCAACATGTTCTAAACTTTACATATGCACATCGGTGTCCATTGCAGGACCCAAAATTACTCCTTAAGTAAGTGTGGGCAACATAGTGTGAACCGGAAGAGGTGACAGCCGTGACTACGGCACAGGTAGATATATGCACCACAAGCATCTTCAAGGGTGATGACAGCCGTCCATGAAATGCAGGACATATGAATAGGACTCCCCAGGCTGCTGCGTCCATACACGTACGTTCACATCCCATTTCCGCACACATGAAGGGTGTGCAAGGGGTACTGTCGAGGGTTGCAGACATGGCATCGTGGGTATGCAAATATGGGTGTCGGTGTGGATTGGCAGATGATTCGTCGTCCCGCCCCGTGTGCGGGACGTGGCCATGGCATATGCGTTACTCCGCAATACTAATACCGATCATCCACCGGAAATGGAGAATGCAGCTGTGAAATGTTGACAGCCCGATACTAGTGTCCAGTAGGCAGTTCCCATGGATGGACAAACGTACGGCCAAGATGGCACCCATAGCTGCAAACCTGGGGGAATCCCACAGCTGTGGCAAGGCATAACCCAGGGAATACAGATACGGTCTACAGTACACACTCCCCATTCAAAGCAAGACCGCTGGGCAGATACCGGCGTACACAACACTCAATGTGCCGGCACATCTATGGGGATCACACGCTTCCATACAGTGGAACAGATGGGTCACCTGTGTAAAGATACCAATGGCACAATCTCCACGTCTGCTGGGAATGACATAGGATGGTCAAACTATGGCGCTGACACCAAAGAAAGACATCCTTCGGTGAATTAATAGGATTGATGTCAATACACCATGGCAAACACCCAATGAACAGGGAAGACTTGCTGGCACCCTATGGCCACAAACCATGTCACACATAGGTAGATGGAACAGTCAACATAAACATTTCGTCCACGACAGGTCGCATATGGTATCCAAAGGTACTTCATAGACATGTATGCGCTATCACCCGTTGGCCCCGTGAGACTTACACATAACATGGAAGTATCCAGGCTTTAAATGTCCACCCTTACACTTCCATTTGTCACTTTCTATGCGAGCAATGGAGATGTAGCCACAGCATAGAAAGCAGAGACGTACTGCTAACGAAACACACACATGTCAACATCACAGAAAGCATACTATGAACACACTTATTACATGATATTGTACTATGAAACACAAACAAACCAGCAACCTGCAGCAAGAATAGTCCCCGTAGTTCGACACAACACAAGTCTTCGTAACATTTAAACAGTTCATTAAAACATGCAACGTTTTCGTTGTTTCCACAACGTGTGCAGGAAAAATGCTATGTCTAGGAATGTTCACAATCAACAATGTGAGTCTCAACATGACTTTAAATATCACACTGTTGATTGTGAACACTTTAACAATTTGCTTATTCAGTTGTATTTTCGAAAGCAACGGAAACACACACACACACGGAAGGGACGGGAGATGAACCTACGCCTATTAACATGAACTCAGTACAGTATGAAGCATTTACACAACGCGCTACCGAGTTAACTGACGTGAGCGCTGTCAGAGGCATACATGTAGGCTGCTGACGCCACCCGCAAGACAATATTTGGAAATAGCCAAGGCATGTGTTGCGGAGCGTCTAAAAGCATAATCAGTCGTAGAGGCAGCTGGAAACACACACACACAGAGACACACACACACGGAAGGGACGGGGGACGAACCTACGCCTATCTACATGAACACACTACTGTATGAAGCATTTACAGAACGCGCTACCGAGTTTACTAAACAGAGCGCTGTCACAGGCATACTTGTAGGCTGCTGACGTCACCCGCAAGACAATAGTTGGCAATAGCCAAGGCATGTGTTGCGGAGCGTCTAAAAGCATAATCAGTCGCAGAGGCAGCTGGAAACACACACACACACAGACACACACACACACGGAAGGGACGGGGGACGAACCTACGCCTATCTACATGAACACACTACTGTATGAAGCATTTACAGAACGCGCTACCGAGTTTACTAAACAGAGCGCTGTCACAGGCATACTTGTAGGCTGCTGACGTCACCCGCAAGACAATAGTTGGCAATAGCCAAGGCATGTGTTGCGGAGCGTCTAAAAGCATAATCAGTCGCAGAGGCAGCTGGAAACACACACACACAGAGACACACACACACACGGAAGGGACGGGGGACGAACCTACGACTATCTACATGAACACACTACTGTATGAAGCATTTACAGAACGCTACCGAGTTTACTAAACAGAGCGCTGTCACAGGCATACTTGTAGGCTGCTGACGTCACCCGCAAGACAATAGTTGGAAATAGCCGAGGCATGTGTTGCGGAGCGTCTAAAAGCATAATCAGTCGCAGAGGCAGCTGGAAACACACACACACACAGAGACACACACACACACACACACACACGGAAGGGACGGGGGACGAACCTACGCCTATCTACATGTACACACTACAGTATGAAGCATTTACAGAACGCGCTACCGAGTTTACTGAGCAGAGCGCTGTCAGGAGGCATACCCCTACGTGAGTGGTATAATTTGCAGAGGCAATGCGCCCGATCGGCAGTTCGGACAGAGTGCGCAGTGACGCAGTCTGTTACCATCCCAAGGTCGCCGTACACTAACACGTTAGTGCTGCAGTCGAGAATAACAAGTAACTACTGATCAGTACATCACTGCATACTGGGCATGCTCAGACACTTAGACTCGGCACAGGGCAGACATGCATACACATGTTGCGACAGCATGGGTGGCGGAATGTGGACCGTCGTGTGTGTCCAGCCACACAACAGAAACCTGGCCATGCCACAGACGTGGCCGTTGCGTAGGGGATACAGGCATGCACCCGGGGTATAACTGCAGACGGGCGGTGTGCACTGTGCTGTGTGTCTATCTACACAGCTGCCTACTGGGCATGCTCAGACACTTAGAGTCGGCACAGATCAGACATGCATACACATGGTGCGACGGCATGGGTGGCGGAATGCGGACCGTCCTGTGTGTCCGGCCACACAACAGCAACCCGGCCATGCCACAGACGTGGCCGTTGCTGCGGGGAATATCTAGGTGCAATTAACCATGTGTAGGACTGGCCTACAGTTTGTTGCATGCTACAGACAACCCTCCCAAACACAGGATACCTTCACAGATGTCCTGAGGACACTGGTGAGTGGGCATGCTCTCACAACAGCACCGTATTGGGTGACATGAACCACCCATACATAGCCTGGGAACATTACCCATGGCACAACACAGTACGCCAGCAGTCCCAGGTGTTCACACACCTGGCCACTGTTAAACGTCCATGCACCATACATACTAGGGGGGGATGTCTGACAGTTCTGCCCATCACACATGGTGAGGATATGCCCCACACAGGATGTACAGCCCTCAATGGTGATGCCAGACCGTATAGTGGATCCACTGGTCATCCACTCACTGTAACCAACACCAGCATGGGGGACCTCAGTGATGACCTCTCCACAGAAAACCACACACATCATACGACCGGTGTGGTACCCTACAAGTCCTCCATGCCAGTGTTGAACAGAGGCCAGACCGGCAAACGCCTAACGAAGGCCGTCCCCGACCACCCACATGCATGTCTGCAACAGGCAAACATGATGACATCAGGACCTTGTCCACCACAGGTAGGCACATGGTGTGGTGGACCGCAGCCACTGACTACCTGTACATCAACAGTTGGAGCTACTACATGGCAGAGCAATGACAGTACCAGGGAAACCATCACCCATTCATACCGGCGTCACCATACGGCCCCACATACCATCATCCAGGTCCGCTTGTGGGAGTGGTACTGCAGAGGGCACATGAGACAACCACAGGGCCTTCCCTAACTGTGGTAAGGACATGGTTGGGGGCACACAGACCTGCCTGGAAATGGTCCAGAATGGTACAACAGTCACTGCACCCACAGACATTGTCTGCAAACCACAGGACATGTTCCATGCATACATCCCCCCCCCCAACAGGGAACATATCCATCCCACCAGAGTGTATCCTCCCATACATGTCATATGGCCTGGAGTGATCCCATATCTATATGGCGGTTGACACGTCAGCAATGGGCACCGATGGTGTCCCTGGCTGTGTGCTACCCATCCTCATTGAGGCCCTCGGCCCACACATGCGGCCACTGTGTCATGTTAGCCTTACTATGGGCTATGTCCCCAATGGATGCCATATGGCATCTGTGGTCCCACTATGCCAGGGTAGTGCTCCTATGGACTGTCAACAGCCACACCCTATACGCTTGACAAGTGTTGTCTGCAAAGCTGTGTGGAGGTCCATACAGGTGGCCATGGTTACAGATAGCGGTGTACAGCCAATACCGGGACATACCCACAACTACATAGTCAAGGGCGGATCCTGCCTCCCGAACCTGCTCGTCCAGTCTGGAGTGGTCACCAAGGCCATTGATGGGGATACGTGGGTTTGCACACAGTACCATGACCTGGTGGGAGCGTTCAGAGCACACTACATATGGGACCCATAGAAAGGCTCGCCAGCATACATGTGGGGACATATGTCACCCGATGCTTCTCAGACAGGTTGGAGGTCACACCACACAGGGTTGGTGCTCAAGGTGCCTTGTCACACTCATATCTGGACCCAGTGGAGGCCCACAGGGCTCACTCCTGTGACCCCTGCCTTATGGCATCCGACCTTCCAATGTGCATGCAATCATAGGGGGATTGTAGCAGACAAGGTATGCAGATGACTACGCACCGGCCAACATACCCAACAGCCCATGTTACATGGACATCCACCTAGGGCGTCATAGACATGGATGACTGGTGCCAGAGCCATGGCCTGCTACTAAATGCCAGAGAAGGTGCAGCCCTACCCAGTGTGAAGGACATGTTCGTCCCAATGTCACATGTAGGTGGTACGCCATTAAAGATGGTGGACGTGTTCAGGGAAATGGCTACCACACCTGTCGGCAACCTCTGTCAACACACACAATGGCAATGTGGGTGTGAAGACATTCCATTGTGGCCTCCTGGTCTGGATGGAATGGCAACCACATCAGGGGTGTTCATTGTACCCCTGTACACATCACACACCAGAGCAATGACTGCGTACAATGGCACATGTGGCCTGTAGCTAACCTGACGCCTGCAGCACTCGGAAGGACCGCAAACGTTCCACAAGACGGGGATGACGGTGCTAGGACATGTGTCACAAGCTGCACGGCCAAGGGGACACCAGCTGTGGATATTCACAGCACAGCTGCTCCGTGGTGATCTGTGCCTGACATACACGGCCATGTCTGACCCGGGTGACATGGGCACATTCCACCTCCCAGGCTCCATGCAAACACGGGCACAGAAGCGACTGTCAGACACCTCAACACAAAGATGAGTGGGACGTGCTGGGGGAACAGGGTTAACGGCCAGACACCCCCTACAACACGGGGAGGAGTGCCAGGCCATGTGAAGGAAAGGCCCTGACTGCCTTTGTCCAGGACTGCTAATGACGTGTGGATGTGTGACGATAGTTATGCGCCAGGCAACCTCTGTGTGTCACTGCTAGGCCAGGGACTGGGGACTGATGGATATGGTATCCCCATCCTGAGGGGTGTTAGACGCCACACACAGTCATGCTAGGTCCACACATGTCGTAGGGCACATATCCTGTTACGTTCATGTGCCTATGTACCTATGTAGGGGTCCATGCCGGATGCGGGTAACTGTGCTATGCTGATGTTGCCAGACATGCCTGTGGGTACCCCACGACTACACGTGGGGAACTAATTACAGTGCTCCCAGTAGGCACGTGCAAGTACACCATCAGTATCATACGGGTTAACTGCACCGACATGGTGCTACACATGTAACCACCACACATACTGTGTACACATATCAATGAATGCTGCACCTGTCCTGCATGGTATGTCTGCTGCATGATGTCCGTGCACAACCCACATCACATACACACCTGTCACCAGCCATACACACACACCACAACATACACATCACGTACTATGCGGACACAGGTATCACATACACCTCTCACTATCGTGTCCACCCTGTGCATCAGAATATGTTAGCTTAACCGTGCATTGATGGTGTGGCTCACAGTTATGCGGCAGAGACTTCATCATATGCACAGGGTGATATGTGTGCCACAGGCATGGGCTGTACCAATGGATGACATCATGTGTGTGTGTAAGGGCCAGTGCATTGAGTGGGCATGACTATGTAGATTGCATGTGGGTGTGGTGGAGCCCTACAGTTGTGTCTGCTGTGTGTGGGTGTGTGTGTACACAGTTCAGTCATCTGTGATGCCTACACGGGGTATGCTTGGCAGCCCCTGACTGTACAGTACAGGTGTTACGGCTCACTGTGTCTGCCTGCGGCGAAGTGACCTGCGCCTGCCTGGGGTCGCACGGGCACGACCGGGTGGAGGTACGGACTGTCCACTCTCCGATGTCACATGTCCGCTGGAAACGTGCCCACGACGGGGCCGTCCAGGGCCACGTCCACGTGGCCTGCTCTGTCCTGGTGTGGATGGTGTAGTAGCAGCTGCAGTGCTACTGCTACCAGCACTGTCTGGGTGGGCATGGGAGGTGGCACGCACACGCTGACCTGCAGCAGGTGGTGTTGCTGGCACACGCCCACGTGCCCTATGCCTCACCCCTACCTGGTGTTCCTGCACGGACTGCGCACGCTCAAGGATGGCCAAGCCTCGGTCGAGGAAACCAGCCATGTCGCCCAATCTCCTATCCAGAACATCGGCAAGATGCTGTTGTGCATTCGCCAATGCCTGGATGCTGTCATTCAAGGTACGGATTGCGGACCTCTGCAGCCTCTGCCCTTCCTGGTTCTGCCGTTCGGCACGTGCCTGCGCCGCCATTACAGTCTGGAACATGCGTCTGGTTATACCAGCTGCTGCACCCTGTACGGCAGGTGTATGTCTAGCGGTGCTCCCCCTACGAGCAGCACCTGCCACATGCCTGCGTGGCACTGCACCAGTCCTTACACTGGCAACATCGTGTGTACTCACACCTTCTGCAGCCACCACACATTCCTGCTCGGGGACAAGAGACGCTGACTGACCGTCATCTATGGGCAACAGTGTCGGGGTATGTGTCGGCATCTGAACCGTGTGCGGGGTTGACAGGGACGTATGTGTGATGTTCTCCAGTGGCACAGTGTCTGCCTGTGACGACCCTGCCTGTGCCTCATGCACATGGTCATCACCACTAGTATCTGTGGGGACACCAGCATCAGATTGACCGCAGGAGGGGAACTCACCTACAGCACCTGTCAATACAAAGACATACCATCGGTTACAATACAGACACACACACACACACACACACACACACACACACACACACACACACACACACACACACACACAGCATGCATGTGATAATGCAGGTGGCATGCAGCATTCACACAACACAGACCAGTGAATGCAGACCAGACATTCATAGTGGCAGTATGTACACTGCCCTGGTGGGGACAGTACAACAGGCGGGTGTCATTTAGTAGGCATGCAGTACACACATTCATGGTAGTTTGCATGCATCAGCGTGATACACCGTGTGGCCGCGGCGAGTTGAGAGTACACATGGCTGCCGACACTATGTAATGTACACCGCAAACATGTGCGGTATCATGTGGACATGTGACGATGGTGACCCACCGCATGCACCACATCACAATGGCTGTCACGGTGCAGTGTTATGTGTACAGTCTACAGATACAATGTATGGGTAACAGTGATGTCTGTGCAGGTACGTTTGCTGTGAGCTGTGTGCATATCTGTACGGTGTGTAGTGCGGGCTCTGTGCCACTGCACAGTAGCAGGACACAGCTATGTGTCTGTGCGATGCGTGACCTGGACGCATTACATTGCCATGTCTGTGAGTCAGTTCAGCTGCTCGGCAGCACGTATATGGTGGACATTGGAGGCAGCTGTAGTAGCTGTGGAGAGGCATTCCATGTCACTGGTGTACTACATCGGATGTCCAGGGGGTCCACTACAGTGATGAACCCACTATGTGTGTACAGGGTGCAACGGTGAGTACCCACTGTGGATGTGCTGTGTGGCAACATGCCTGTAGGTATAAACCATGGCCTTGTCTGTCTGAGTCATTGACAATTGTGTGTGGTAGACATCGTGCACACGGCCCTGTGGTGGCCCATGTGACATACAACCATACTAGTGTGAGGTGTCACATTCTCTACGGATATGCTGACAGTGTGGAAGTCTGCTATGTTGTGCATAGGTCATGTCATGGTGTGACAATGCTGCAGCCAGACATCCACGTGCATGGGACATGGCATGTGCCATGTCACAACGTGTGCACCCGATGCAGGGGCATGGGTCACATTGGTAACACCTGTGCTCTGGCCAGACCACAGCTCACTATGTGGTACTGTGTGCATACTGCACTGGCATACCACTGCATACTACACATGCAGCCATTGTGTAACACCTACACCATTGTATGCATAGCTGAATGCACGTAACACACCAATAGGTTGTGAGGTGTCATACGACTCCACGCTAACGGGTGTATCTACTGTACATGGGTGGTGTGTGTGTCGGGTGGTGCGAGCTGTATACCGTGACTGGGGCACACACAGGTGAGCATGTCATGCCTAGACACATGGGGAATATCTATACAGCAGAACATGCCTTTGACTAGCAACAGACTTACCTGCAACAGACCCTTGTCCTTGCGACACGCCAGACGTACCTGTAAAGGGATGACACAAAGGTATACACATTATCCATTACTATCGCCACTGTCAGCACTGTGCATGTCACATCATGCATCTGTGAGTTAGCATGTGCTATGCACGTCTGCTAACACAACATAGCATACTGTAGTATGCATCATGTGTGTCCATATACCTGGCATGTATTGCTATATTATGTGTTGTACTAAGACACCCACCCCCACGTCGCTTATCATACAAACATGCAACACTGACTTACCAGGCAGCTCCAAGCTCATAGTTCGGGAGACACCCACCTCCACGATGGACGCATGTGTTTCTGCATGATGTTCCGTGGGTGTCCCCAGACTGGCCAGGAGCTCCTCCGTGGCTGTGAGTGGGGGCTGGGTCGGTGGCCCACCACCTGTCCCACGTTGTTGTCTGGCGATTGCAGCGGCACGCTGTCTCGCATGCCGGATCAGGTCTGTGCAGTGCCTGCGGATCTGCTGATAAGTGCGGTTGTGTCCGCCCAGGCTGTTCACCCTCCTGCACATCTCCTCCCACATCTCCTGTCGTGCCTGTGCCTGCTGTGGCACATGACTGAATAACGTGTCATGATTGGTATGGAGGTATGAGATGATCACCTCCTCCTCCTGTCGGCTGAAAGCGGGAAGCCGGGAACGTGGCATTATCTGTAAGACATGATGATGGTGGCAGGTCACATTTACACTGCTGTGCTGGCGTACTGTTGGAAATACATTGCTATGACATGTACGACATCTGCACAGTAATCTGTGAAAGGCATCGTGGCAGTGACACAGCCGATGAGTTGGCTTCACACCATTGAGCAGTGGGTGTCACATCATATCTGTGTGCCACCCCACCACACTGTACACGCACCATGTAGATGTTCGCCTGCTGTGGACATGTGTAGCTGGCTGCACCTGTGTCCATATCACTTGGCATAGGTCCCCATGAGACGCCGGTGCTACTGCTCACCTGGACGCTGTGTATATGTCAGTACACATCACGCCTGTAGCCATTGTGAACGTCAGCAGTGGCACTGTACACATGGACACCTGCACATGCATGTGTTGTGCCATGTACATCCACACAGCACTGTACGGGTGTTGGACAACTTGCCACAGCTCACCTGTGTTGCACATGTGATAGACATAGGGCAATGTGTAACCATGACACATTAGCAGGACAGGCCATGCATAGCATGTACACACACACATTGTCCAGAGCATCACACAGCAGCTGTAACACCACAGGGTGCATCACCGCCACATTACTGCTGTGTATGGTTGATAGTGAGAGTGCCTTTTGTCCATTGCACCATGTAGGACTGTGATAGCTCATGCAGCCTTGCTGGTCAGGTCTGCATGATATGGCAGGGTATGCCACATACATGGCGCTGGGTGTGATCCACCTGGGGGTTGACGGTATTGGCAGGGTGGCTGTCCATTGCATATGTCATAGCTGTGTGAATATGGACATTCAACATGTTTATCACCATGGTGTGGGCACTGTCCTCAGGCGAGGTATGCTGTACGCTGCTTGTTGAGGGTGTGTCTGGTGCATGCAGGTATCACACATCCATGCATACACTGTGGCCCTGGCAGGTGCTATGTGCTGGGATATTGATCGACACAGTGCTGTATGTGGACACACACCGCTATCCCATGCACATGGATGGCTGCCTGCACTGATGTGGGTAACACATATGTGTACATCCAGTGGCCACTGCCACCCACATGTCTGCTGCTGCACTACACACCGCCATCCCTCCCTCTGTGAATGTGGTGTTGGGCTCAGCAGAGGTATCCATGTATGGGGACAGGGATGTTCACATAGCAGGCCCACTGATGGTATCGTCGATCTGACCATACACATATGACACACCCCTCACACATACAACCCATTCATACTGTTGTTCACAACGGTGACACAGCTATATTGCTATGCCGGAGGCATTCACAGACATACATACACAGAGGCATGCACGTCCATCTGTGGCATTGCCTGGACTATTGCTGTGGTTTGGCACCTAACGTGTTTGACTGCAGGTGGCGCAGACCTACTGTGCACATGTCTACACGGTAGGCCTGTTCTACGGTAGGCATCTGTGATGTGCTGTGCACATCTCATATCTGCACATTTGGTTGGTGTCCATCGGTCCACGGGCCAGTGGTGGGACATACAGGGATGTTGCTGAACATATATGCATGCGACCCTGTACAGCTGTGACGCTAGCCTCTCAGATGCTCATGTGTCGTGGACGTGAACACCGTACACACACATGTGGTTGTGGGCTGCCGTCCGTACCCATCTACACCTGTGGGTTGGTATCATCCCACACACTCCTTGTACTGTATGTTCAGGCTATGCACCTATGTGGGGCTTGTGTGCATGCAATATGATACTATGTGCCTTTGCACCCATCACAGACAATGTCACACAGGTACACCGGCAGCCATACACATCGCAGCTTGTTGTCTGCACGTCACATGTGGTACACACCTAACACATCTCCTGTGGGACATGGTCATTTGTATGGGCATGTCCAGTGGTCATGTACCACAGCTACCCCTACATGACGGCTATGCAAGACATGTGTGTGTACAGCTACTGTGACATGTACACGAGCAATGCCCCCCTACCTACATCACATGGTACTACCTGTGGAGTATGTCTGTCTGCATTGTTTGTGTCTGTTGGGCGGTCATTGTTGTGCATGGTTTACATGGCTGTCATAGCGTACTGTGTCTGATTCCAGGTACTTCATTGGGCTACCAGCATTATACATGTCTACAGCACATTCCAGCCATCATGTAGCCAACTTAGATGACAGTGGGAGGTGTTCCGCCATGTGCACATATGTCACACAGTACAGGGGTGACCGACACACATTGTCAGGACTGGGTTCTGACTGCTGTGGCTGTGTGTACTGGTGTTGACAACCATGACTGCACCAGATGGTGTCTTCTGGATGTGTGACATTCACAACAAACACCTACATTCACATAGCAGCACATCGTCCACCACAATGGACATTCCTGCATGAACACTGTGTACGGTATGTCTGTATGACCACTGCATATATCACTGGTGGCCACCAGCATGGCTGCCTACAACAGCAGTGTGTATCCTGTGCAAACATGGGTTACACCAGTCACAACACACCTGTGTCAGATGGCCCTGTAGTGGGTGACAGTGCAGTTCCATTCATCATGTAACAGTATACATCGTGCACCAGTATGTTGCAGACATGTGAACGGCTGTGCTAGTCGACATATGCACACATGACACATCACCTGGTACACCGTGTCTGCCTTGCCACCTGCTATTGTGACCACCCTGTGATGACATTGTACGGCCCACATGGACGTGGACATGTGATGGCTCAATGGTGAATTAACCGTCCAGGTGTGTGTCTAGCCAGGTGTCCAGTAGCCAGTGGTCTGCATGCAGGGATAGTCTACATTGGCCTACTCTGTCGCTGGGACTGTTGACTATGGTCATACTGTTGTTATGCAGGCATGTGCTGTTTGTCCAGTCTGATAGTCGTGTTCAACCACACTACCGTGGCACACATGACGTGTGGACATCTGGCTAAGGTGTGCAGCCCACATGTACATCTTCACATGCTATGCTGCCTGTGCAGCGGTGTCACATGTCTGTCTCCAGCAGGGCTGTCACAGGTAGGCACAGCATGCAGTGATGTGTGACAATGCTTACACCCTCCACTGTGCTGTACACTAGCACTGCACACACAGTACAGCACACATGTCATTTATCTGCAGTGCCTGGGACCTGCCTCCATGCCCTACACGGCACACCTGCCAGTCCAGATTGTACACAGATCATACCTCCCAGGCACATACCTGGACTGCAACACACACGGGTGGGTGGTTCCCACACCACACCGTGATTTACACACATACTGTATTTTCCCATGACACATTGCATCATAGGTAGTCCATGTTCAGATACCCATGTTCATGGCCGCTACGCACGTTGTGACACGCGACAGTGAATACACTGTACACCACAGGTTACATGCCAGTCGGGTTGGCATACTGTACATTGCACCTAGGACAGTTGCTACTGCTATGTATTGCCAGCAACACGCCCTTCCCTAGTATGGACTCCCATGTACCCACACATGCTTGGCCATGCAGTACGCATAGCTGGGTGACACATTACACGACACATACCATACCTACACTACCCTCAGCATGCACCAAACCTCCATGTGTCTGTATGCTAGGCCTACACACCTCCACCCTCTGTTTGCTGAACATCCATGCTTACCATCCCTGCTAGCCACACCCTAAACACACAACCATAGCAGCATGCATGGTACATACACACTACAGCCGGTATTACTGACATCCACTGACAGAGGTAGTTGATGGCATGGCACCCCGTACGATGGACAGTCTACGTGCCTATGCCAACAGTGATCACAGTGCACTTCTGCTACATTTACACACTGGTAGGGACCATGCTATTCCACACTGAGACATGGTGGTACTGGCCTTTTCACAGATGCCACAGTGGTATTCCTGTTCCATGCACACGTGCTGTATGGGCACATGTGCAGGCTGTTGCACGGTAGTTATGTTCACCTGTGTGTTGTGTGTCACTTGACAGTCATGGTGTGTCCTGCTGGTGCATGACATACTCCACAGCTAGCTACCTACACATGACTGCCAGACATTGCAGTGTGGGCCCTCACGCAGTGTGGTGGTATGTCTCTGCTGTTTGACTACATCCACATTCAATGCAGCATACCACGGTCATGCAGGCATTGACGACACAGATGTTGCTGGCATCGTGCCTGCCAATGGGGTACCTACCAACAATACACACTCTCACTCACTACAGGGTTCCAATCCTTGGCTGGACATTGTATTAACCCTGTGGACACATACATAGTACTGCCATGCACATGTTATGTCTGGGAACACAGTCCCAATGTCACCTCCAACCACCATAGTTGTTGTATCTCGCCAACCTGGCTGTTACATGTCTCTGCAGCAGCACACGTCAGTGACTGCTAGCCCATTCATGTACGTTGTGCACCCTGACCATCACACTACCACATCTATCACACTACACATGGATAGTACTGCATTGCACGTATGGGGCTGCATCTCTACACCCATGACTGGGCCATTCAGTATGGCACTGGGCCACATCCTGACATACATGCTTCACACACTCATTGACTACCTGCATGCCTTTCCTGGCACCCTTGTTGGGCTTCTGTGCGCCACAGCACACCACATCCCATGCTGGCCACCTGTCATATTATTGCATGGGTGGTTGGGGTGGTACAGAGGGTATCACATCAGACATGATCCGCTCTTTGCCCTTCAGCACCATTCCACTTTATGCTATTGCCAGTGTACACATCCAGCATCACATCGTACCCTATGTATCGGCGTGTTACGCCATGTGCCTTCTGTACAGTTCACACAGTGGTGCAGGCATATCATGCTAACTACAACAAGTCAGGGACGTGTGGCATTGCACGTTCCTCAGACATGTGGCCCCTCATGCTCAGTATTTGCATACGTACACTACCTGCTGTCACACAGTACTGTACATGCCTACATATACCACTTCTACATACCTGGCAGCATTCTAGCTCATCCTACTCATGTTGCTGACACCCATACAGGTGTCAGTGTGGCAGATATATCATGTAGATATCATTGCATCAGTTACATCACACATAGTGCATACACATCACCTTTGCATACTGACAGTCATGCGGCGTGTATCACATGGATACTGTCCCTATACAGGCACATCACATTGTACATGGTTGATGTACACACACATGGCCCACATGGTGCTGTGGTTGCCATATTACACCATGGCGTGGGTACACATGTGCAGGACCACGCATTTCTGGACCGTATGTCTAGCTGATACCTTGGGTGACCTTGTACCTGTGCCATACACACATGTACACGCAGGCCGTGTTACAATGACACATGTGTGGTGTACCTTACACAATGGATACAACGTTACATGTCTCAGTATAGTCATGCTGTGCTCTCTACCCGGCTCAGACAGTTTACATATGCAAATGACAGTCATGTAACACATCTGTGCTCACCTGCATGCCACTAACACAGGGGTGTAATCTACTCTGCCATGGGCCATGTTCTCCACAGTACTGATGCATGTAGTACTCCTACATGGCGTTTGCAGTGGGCAGGGTGGGAGGAGCAGTCCTGCATGTGTGCACACATGCCACATTGCTCAGCCCGGGCGTCTGTGTGACATCCACAGACTGGACACACACCATGCTGTGGGACATAGGTCCTGTGCACATCCCACAGGGGCACACTGTGTCACTAGTCATGTGATAGCTTCCTTGCTGGTAGGGTGACACAGACCCATGGTACCACCACAGCGGACGTACTGTATAGACATGACAGTTGACATCCAGTTCTGCCGTTCAGTGGACACTACCATGGGGGGGGTGTCAGTACTGTGTACATTGCGCATGTGTTTACACACGGCCCTGCTGGACATCATTGTGGCACACATTGCACCTGCTATGGAACGTTTGGACATGGTCACTTGCTGTTCCCTCCATTTCGGGTACCTATTCTGCTACTACATTGTCCCATATGTGCAGGCCATACATATCTTGTGTATGTACATAACATTAGGCCATCGCTCCATCATGCATGCTATGCCTGTGATACTGTCTATGATTTGTGAACATATCCATCATGGCAGCTTTGCATTACACATAATTGACATAGTCGCCCCTACTGCGTGGGATACGTGCACGTCGTGCGCACATTCCGGATGACATCGACGGTATATGCCCATGCACATGTGTGCTGTGACACTATACATACATGTCCTATCCCCTGCTGTGGCACTTCATTGTTGGATATCCACTGCCAGCATCAGCGTGGGTGGTGGCATTGTTCTGTGTTTGCAACCCCTATGGCAGACCTGGGGTAGGGTTAACACCTGTGCCACTTTGCATGGGACAGTCCCTCCTTGGGCAGTTGTGTCCTGACAAAATATATCACAAATGGCAAATGTCCTGAGATTGTAGGACATCACTATATCCCATTCTTATGTAAGAGTTGCATAACATACTTATTTATGTATGTACATTCCTAAATGTTACAAGACACACAATAAGCAACTTAACTGCTACAAGACTACACTTTTCTTTATGCAAAAGAGTAGAGTTCTAACCTTTGTACTGACCATGGGTATGTGTCCACCTGTAACATCTGATGTGTGTCCCCAAGATTTCCCACTTTGGCCTTTTGAAAAGGTGGCAAGCCGGACCTGGGGTTATCCCGGGTGTGTACATGTTGTCCCACTGCTGTGCACACGTTGTCCACAGTCGTTGGTATGCTGCGCGTTTTAGCATTACATATCCAACCTTCGCCTCTCTCTGCCTGATGGACAGGTATCTTTACCTACACACACCGTTCACATACTGTACAGATTCGTCATACGTATCGTGCGTTACACACCAGTACATGTCGTGGGTTCGACATACCTTTCCGGCCTTTTGTTCTGGGTTCGTCTCTATTACCTTGTTTCTCTTTTTCGATTCGTATTGGTTCGGTATGAACATACGGTTTGCATATCCAGGGAGTCTTCCTTATATTCGTCGTCACCTGAGGCATGTGGGTTAATCAGGCCAATAGCTGTTCCTCGGTGTGTACTTATGCGCATATCAGCGGTGATCCCCCTTCCTTTGGTTCGTTACGCGTCGGCACTGAGCCATGGTTCTTTCCTCGTGTGGCCGTTGGTTACTTGCACTACCTTCGTGAGGATGGGTATGTATTGTATCATGTTTGTGTGACTGCATCCGCTATGTGTGGTGTCGGGTACATTTCGCTGTGGTGTTAGCCGTGGATTGTGTGTGTTGGGTATGGTATTGTGTTCGACATGTGGGTCCCCATGTCCTGGCGGCGTCTGTCGATGGCGTTGTGCATTCAGATGTGTTACATAGCTGTTATTTTCCTGTACATAGCGGATGCAAGGATGCATCAGCCGCTGCTAGTGTTTCCCAGGAGCTTGTTGTGGGTATGCCGCTGTCATTCACTGCCTGTATGTGTTTGCTACGGTTTTAGCTGTTATCCCTTTGATATGTGCAATGGGGTATATCTGCGGATGTGGGTGACGGGTACGGGGTGTGAGTCTTGCATTTATACATACCGGATATGCTTGTGTGTGTGCTCCATCCCTGCTTGGGGAGCTGCGGGTTACCTGTCTGTTGTTCCGGGAATGTTTGTTTTGTTGATGTCATCTGCTGTCGGTATCGCCTGCATGTGTGCTTCCTGCACGTATTCCTCCTTCACATCGGTTATATATCTGCGGATGTTCCTCCGTGCATACTATCCATTGGCATTTTGTCGCTGATAGTTACGGTGAATGTGGTCCTATACTTGGGGCGACCTGTATGCTACCGGTAGCCTCCTATTCGTGTGCCGCTTGCTTACGTCACGGTCGTGGAACACACCGCGGTATTTACGGGACCGTAAGTGTTCACGATCGGTGCCGGGATAGCACCTTCGTATTTTCGCCGTACATGCCTGATGCTGTGTAACGTTGCCGACGGACCGTGTGGAGTCTACCTTGTGGCCGCCATACCTACGGTCATGGTTTGTACATGCGTCCTTTGCATCTCCTGTTGGCTATGGCCCTGTGGTACACTTTGGGACATTTCCGCTTTGCATCGTTTTACGTCGCCACGTGCATAGCCACTGAGGAGATGTCAGTACTACTTTGTGGGTACTGCTGTACATACGCCTATGGTTCCTGTACTGTATGCCTACGCCTGTTATTACACTCCGCCTGTGACATGTCATCTACATACACAGTTTACACTGGTACACACACACAGCGGAACACACGACAACCTCACCTCACACATACACATATTGCCGCCATGGCTGTCAACCTTCTATTTCCAGAGTGAGGAACACACACAGTAGTAATGTGAAACAAATGTGCATAATGTGGAACACATAGTAATGGCATAGTGACAACTTCAGCTAAGTAGGTCATAGGTTGATTGTAATATGCTGATTTACTTACAGTGAAGAACCTTTACTGACTTACTATGAGTACATTCTATTTACCGGGATGTCATTTATATACATTCCTAACAATGAATGTTTGAGGGACATTTTCAATGTGGAACTTGGAGGAACTGCGGGGAACATGAACTGTTTTACACCCCAAATGAGGTACGTTCCTCATAATGTCGTACACTTCACTGGTATGCTTTCCGCTTTCGCACCGACGGTTGAACACAATACCTACGTTGGCCGCATCGCCGGTGGCGGCGTGTATCTCCGCACTCATATCCTATGGATATGACACGCACATATCTAGGGTTGCCACCTTTTCAAATGCCCAAAGTGGGACATTTTTTGTAGAAACGTCAGATTTTGCATGCCAACACATACCCACGGCCAGTACAAAGGACAGCGATTCACTTTTTTGACAAAATACAAACCTGTAGCATTACAGTTGCTTATTCTGTTTATTATCATATTTAGATGTTTCTTCTACAAAATTACTGTTTTATGCAACTAATAAAGTTATTATGGGAAATAGTTTTGTCCTACAATCTCAGGACATTTGCCATTTTGTCAATGTTTTTGCAGGACACAACTGCCCAAAGGGGGACTGTCCCTCACAACGTGGGATAGGTGGTAACCCTACACATATCACGTTACTGTACCGTGGACTGGTGACCATCCCGACACGCGGATATGTATTGATGCAGGTTAACATTTCCATGGCTGGCGTTACCTGCCCTGCCCACCCTCCAGGATGATCGGGTTGTCGGTCACTATGTTTACTATGTGGTGATTTCGCGTCTTACTTATCTGTGAACTTGCATCCCTGGGTTCCATATTACCCTGTTGTACTTTATATCTGTGTATGCGTACATATATTTCTACATGTGTACTGATATGTATTTCCGTATCTGTGTATGCACATGCGTACATGTGTGGTCGACTTGCGGCGATAGTGGCAGCATACGGCTACGCCGTGTGCTGTAGAACCGGCGTGCGTTGCGGTGTTGGCGTTCCATGCTCTGCTGGCTATTGGGTGTGCAGTGTTTGGGCGGTGCCTTTGTTGGAGTCACACATACGTCCGCACATACGGTACACATTACGGGCGGACATGTTTGTGTGGCGTCCATTTTACTGTGTGTGCAGGTCAGGAGGTGTCAGTCCATGGGGCCTACACTGTCAAAGTATGTGCTATGCGTTCCCTCTTTGCCAGGGCGTAGGCATATTGGGTACGCCTCTGTCTACCTACTGGGGCTGGCTCAGTGTGTCCATGGCGCTGAACGCCCTGTGCCTGTGCTTGCCCTGGCAGTTGTGGCGGGCTTGGTGGCCCTCCGGCATTATGTCCCTGCAGCAGCTGTTTCCGCAGAATCATATTGTGTAGCATACAACATACTATGAATATGTGGGCACTTGTGCCTGGAGAGTACTGCAAGGCTCCACCGGATGTATCCAAGCACCGGAACCGTGATTTCAACATCCCCAACACACGCTCTATGATTATTCTCGTTTGTGCGTGTGCCTCATTATGGCGTTCTTGCATGTGTGTGTGTGCATTTCTGATGGGTGTCATCAACCACGGCTCCAGTGCGTAGCCAGCATCCCGGACAAGGTGACCTTGTGTGATGTCCCCACTGGCGAATACCTGATACAGCTGTGAGGCATGCCAGATATGGGAGTCGTGGTAGCTTCCAGGGCTGCCAGCACACACATCCATGATAATGCCCTGCGCATTGCACACGACCTGGCAATTGATGGAGGGGTATCCCTTGCGGTTTATGTAGCGTCTACCCTGCTCCCGGTGGTGACTTAATTTCTATGTGCGTACAGTCTATCGCACCCAGGACCTCCAGGTATTGTGCCACACGGTGGAAGCGGCGCATATTGCTAGCCAACTCCTCCTGAGATGTGGGGAAATTTATGTGCTCATGGGCATGTGGTAACATGGCATCCAGGAACTGGTGTAGTACCCTGGATGCTGATGCCTGTGAGATGCCCATTATGTCCCCGGTGGGCCTTTGAAAGGTACCTGTAGCCAGTATTCGCAAGCTCACACATACCTTTGTGTCCACTGGGATGGGCTCCCCTCTGCTGTCTCTTGTTCTCAGGCGCGGCACAGCTCCACTATTTGCTGTAACGTGTCCCTGTCCACCCTGTAGCGCTCTACTATCTCCAGGTCTCGCAGCCCCTGGTAGGTCACCCTTGGTCTGAACAGTCTCCTTCTCCTGTGAGGCCTACGGTAGTTGTCGGCACCACCCTCCGCAACTCCGTCTGTCTCTGCCACATACCTATGCATCACGGCCACGGCGGCACCCAGCATATACATGTTAAAAGTTCCCCGTCTGTTTACACCCTACGGTGCGGCGTTTCGGGAATCGCTGTGTGTTGTGTGCATTCACATTTATTACTGTTGTGCTGTATACCCGGTGATGTCATTGGGTGTGTCTGTGCGGCCGTATCCATGGATTATTTCCATGGTTTTACGGTTGCAACTGCAACGGTACTGCCTGTAGTGTTACATTACAGTTGCCTGCATTGCCTTTGCCTTGCATCTTACATTACTGCATCCTGCAGGCACATGGCATATGATGCATTTCATCTGCTGCCGTAGTTATGCTACCTCTGTACTTGGCTGTGCTATTTCGGTTCTTTGCTCTTTGCATTTCTACTACATCCCCTACTATCTTTGCACTCATATGCCTCCCCTTTCCCGTTATGCAGGAGTCTGCATGCAGAGTTATCAGCTGTCGGCGTTTGCCCTTCCTGCATTGATTGGTGTTAATTGCTCATTACGGATCCATTTACACTGCTTCCGCATTTCCTGCTATTCTCCGCATTACCTTCCTATATCCGTGGTTGTTGACGGTGAGTCCGTCACATGACTGGTTTAGGGAACGTAGTCATACTCGTGCACATGCATTTGTACGCGCATTATGTACTCTCAGCGCATCTATTTCCTAACACGCCAGTCCTGATGCTGTGATGTGCATTGTACAGCCCAGATTTGCTGACATCCAATATCCTTCCTCCTACAGTGGCACACCCCTCTGTGGTTGACATGTATCTCGTGTAGGCCACTCCTCGGTGTAGTACCGCTACGCCGCTTGCTCCATCCTTACGCCGGCGCCGTTTTTGCGATTCACTATTATCTGCCTCATTTGCATGGAATTGACTACTAATACATGGTTACGGCGCCGGACACCGCCACCACTCCTTGACAACCATTGCGCTGGGGTTGCAGCTTTACATACATACTATGGTGTGTGGTGGCTGTGCAGCTGATTTGTGTTCTACTGCTCTTTTAGGACATTGTCATATTATTTCATTGCTTTGCAACTTCTGTGCACATATCCCGGGGGTCTGCTGTTCTTTCTACGTACGTGTCATTTATGTCATTTTCTACATTTTGTGCATATTTTCTTTGGACATTCTCGGTGCCTTTCCACATTGGCATATTGCACCTATATGATACCTGACTTTGACAGCCTTCCGTTACTCCTCCGGTATGTTTGGGTATATGTAAACCATTTTTTTTGGTTTACATTGCCGTGCCTTACGCTACGCCTGCGCCACTTCGTGGATCGCTATTTGCCCTCATTTGCATGGTGCAATACCGCACACAGTGTGTTTTGCATACCTACGCCGGGGGGCGGAGACGGTCCGGCGCACGCCGGTAGTGCACGTGGAATTCATTCATACCTGAATCGCTCAGCAGCCATATTTGGCGTTATAACGCCAACGCTATGCGGGCGCCTGGCGCAAGGTTCATGAATCCCGAGGACGGTATTTACTTATAATATAAAACTGCTGAAGTAAAGAAAATCATAGAAAGAAATTGGTCAGTTCTTCATGGCGATGCCTGAGTTACAACAAATTTGTGGTGATAGACCATTTTTTGCTTACAGAAATCAAAATAATTTAAAGAGAAGGTTCTGCTACAAGGACTTTAAACAAATTGGCAGCATAAAAAATGTTTTTAGTAAACTAGCTACTACAAAATGTCTAAACTGCAGTTGCATGGATATTTATACAGAGAGTAATATTTTTAAACACCCCACACAACTAATAAAGAATATATGTTTGATTGTTCAGCAAATTGTAATAGTACTAATGTTGTTTACTTAGCTACTTGTACTTCATGTTCATCATTCTATGTCGGAAAAACTATAAGGAAATTAAGAGAACGTATGGCTGAACATAAGTCTGATATTAGAAGAAACATCAAAACTAATGCATTAAGTAAACACATTTCTGAAAAAGGTCAAGAACATCAATTTAAATTCAGAGTTATCGATGTAGTATATGTTAGTAATAGGGGTGGTAACATTAACAATATTGTTGAAGAGTATGAATGGATGGTTAGGTTACAGGCAGATTCTTTACCTGGTTTAAATAATGCTGTTAGCTTGAAGCCCATTTTCGTAAAAAAAACAGGCAGAAAATGTATAGTTTTATGTATATGTTTATATATCTGGGTATGGTATGTGCATATATATATATATATATATATATATATATATATATATATATATATATATAAAATATATATTTATATATGAATTTTTAATTGTTACAAAGTGTATATTGTAATATGGGGGCGGCATTATTACCATTCTGTGATAGGCTGGCTGTAATCATGTGTTTTTTAAGAACTCCTATTTAAATGTTGTGTTTTTTACTTTCATGATAGTAGCACTGAGGAAGAGTGTTTGTGACCCAAACACTTTGCAATAAACGTTGTTTTTTTGTCTTTTGGCATTGGATTCTTGAGTCTGAATTTTGCTACTGCTTCTTCAGTCCAATTATTGCAGTACAGACTGTTTTTGTGAGTCAGTAATAAACACAATGTTCCTCTTTATCTTTGATATTTAGCTTAAAAAGTTCATCAGGCACCTTTCTATCACATTTTGATATGCTCATCAGTGGTAACTAAGCTGAGTTGCATTTGTCCAAGCAGATGCTTGCGATGACTTTTGTTTTACTTCATAATCTTTGAGTTACAAATATAGTCTTTGGAAGCCTCTTCCTTTACCTGAAATCCCTTGCCAGTCACCCTGGCATTCCTTATGCAACACAAGTGTTTCTAGAACATTGATATTAGTTCTAATGATCATTTTCTTTCAATTTAATGTAACTACTGTGTCTGTGTGTGTATGTACACATCTTTCAATGCTATACTGTAGAATTTTTACTGAACTCTTTCATTTCTTCTCTGTTTGTTCTTGTTCTGTCTGTCCTAACTCATTCAGAAGCTACCACGTTATCTAGCCTCTCTTGTTATTTACCGGTTCATGTTGTTCGAGTGTCTCTTGATATTATTATTACAGGTAGCCGACATTTAACCAGCTGATCTTGGTTAAATTACGTACATCCTTGTTTATGTAATAACTACAAAGGTGTTTGTAAAACCCATTTGACTCCTTCATTCTCCCACCTCTTGAAATAGTGTCATTATTGTTTAATAAAATTTACATATTTCAGGTTCCCATGTTGTAAATATTCTTATTACAGTTGTGAGATTGTGAGACAAAACCATTTGAGCTAGATACGACAAATGTAAGACATCTTGTAGATGTTCACACTTACGGCTAACAATATTAAACTAAAACGTGGATACTATTTGGTATGCAGTCTAACTTTTGAGGATGTTAATAGAAAGTACGTTTAGGACATTTACAATAATAACCCAACTTCTCATTTGCGTATTTAATAACTTAAGTAAAGTATGCATTACATTTTATCACAAGGCAAAAGAAACCACAATACAAAGTATCAAATATTGGCAAACTCTTTATGACCTAAAATGACAAATGTGATTCCCCCTTTATATGACTATGTGCATGAAAATGATAGAATTTTGACTTGCTAGTTTGATGTCTACTGTATTGAAAATGGCAGATTTGGTGATGAAGGACAGAATATCAGAATGTCTGAAAGGCCACGGGGCACAGGATTCAAGATTGTATTAATTCACAGAAGGAAGATTGGCCCAAACAAATGCAGCTCTTTGGTTTTGTGTAGCTATTCTCTGTTTTTTATTTGAGTTGAATATACCAAAGATCTTTGACTGAACAACATATCAAAACTGACAGTGGATGTGGCCTGATTAAACTTAAACAAGGCCTTTGACATAATTATGCATAAAAGGTTAGTGAACAAATTAAGCAGTTTTACAGAGGCTCTCTGATAGGAAAGGTTAATCACTGTCTCAATGACAAGACAGAGAGGGATACAATAAATAATGTTCAGGCAGATGAAGAGATGGTTAGTAGTGGGGCACCACAGGGAATGTCACTGGACCAAGCATTAGCAGTCTCTTTTCTCTTTGCATGTGAACTTGCAGAATCCTAGAAGTAGCAATTTACTTGTCTGCTAATGGTACAACTTAATGTGATAAGGCTGACAAAAAGATACAAAATACACAGGAAATGACGTGGCATAAGTGAGGGAAACAGTTCAACTAAACTCAGTGTGAAAATCAAAAGCAAGGTATCTGGGAGGTAGACAATTATTAAGGAGTATGCACAGTTCACCCAGTCAGTGGAAAGGAGAACCGTAATCATCAGCAGCCACAACAAAACCAGGGAGGAATATTGTGTTAGTTACATCAGATACACTCAGCGTAAGCAAACAGCATAACACAGCAGCTGCGGAGGCTGTTGGAACATCAGGCTATGTAGGAAGAGGTATTAATAGTAGAAAATAGGAATTTAAATTCTCTTCCTATAAACACATTGCAACATCCCATTTTAGAGTATTGTGTATGTTTCTGGAGATCTCAGCATAAAGACTTAGAAAGCAGTGATGCAGTTCCTAGGAAAGCATTAACATTTTGCATGGTTTGCAGCACACATGATATGGAGGAACTAAGGCTATGCATAGTTTGGTGGTTTCTTGGGCAACAAGGAGTTTACTCCAAGTGCATTCAGTTCTGAAAATGAATGATAGCACTGGAAGCAAATAATGCATGACTTTGATGCTTTTGTCTCTCAGTACATGTACCCCAGACTGAAAAAATCTCATTCCTAACCATTCTGTAAGAAGGCAAGTTTACTGAGGATTAAATAACTAGTAGAAAAGCAACTGTGTTATATAAGAGGAAATAGCACATTAATGCTTGACCACTTCTTGAATTTGAAGGAGTCTTTCTTTATTTTATTGCTGGAATTGCAGAATTTGCAGTACATTTATGAGGTTGGCAAAGGTAGCCAAAGATCACTCTTTTCTTTAAGGTAACTTCAGCTCCGACATAACCCGAGGCCCTCCCCCCTTTTCCCCACTGAAATGAAAGTACAGGTTTGGGTGCTGTTTGCCACATATATTTTAGGTTTTAGAATGTTGATATTTCTCAAATAGTCTCTAATTTTCTCCTTATTACAGACTCAGTAAAAGAGTTTGTAGATTTTTAGTTCTGTTGATTTGCTTTTCCCTTATAGTTTATGACCAATGTGCCAGTAGGGCCTACAACTTTGCTATTTTTAGACCACAGACACCACTAATTATTTCACTGTTTACTGGAAGATCAGTAAGAAGTTCATTTACTTGGAAACGAGGGATGGTTTAATACTGACATCGGTTACAGATGATTTCCAGTTCACAAGTGTCTGACAGAGTGCCTTCCATTTAATTTGAATGGTAAGAGGCTGAGATGAGGATTTTTCATTCAAGCTCTAGAATATCAGATTGTTTTACTAGCCTGTTCAAGGCCTTGCAAACAATGCTGCGCGATTTTCTGACATATGAATGACACTGGAGACAGCAAGACACTTCTCTTCCTCTCTATAACCAGTGCAATCCAGCATATATTTCAATGTAGTAATTACTCCTTTAGGGAACTATCTGAATAAATCTTTAGTGACTGTTAAATATGAAAAGAT
The DNA here is from genome assembly GCF_019279795.1 of Protopterus annectens. Lineage (NCBI taxonomy): Eukaryota > Metazoa > Chordata > Ceratodontiformes > Protopteridae > Protopterus > Protopterus annectens. The sequence goes on along the minus strand of NC_056751.1, from coordinate 722,395,844 downwards.
TCAAATAATATCTGTGTATTATCTGTCATTGCTCCTTTTTCTCTGGATATGAAATGTTCTGTGGTCTGCCTACATCATTTCCACACCCTGGTGAAATGGCTCCCAGTGCTTCTTCTGAAAAATCGTCCTGATTTTTAAGTTGTTCATAAACGTTACTGCACAAATAGCCTGTGAGGGTGGGAGAAAGAGTAAAGATGGTGGTGATGTTTGCCTGCCTAGCTGTACATGTGTAATGTTCCATTTGTTCATTTGTTCCATTCTTTGGAAGATACCGTGTTTTTGAAAGATACTGCACTTTTATAACAGTTCATTGACATTCACTAATATGCATTAATCTCCTAAGATATATTAGTGATTTTAACAATCTGTGATTTGATTTTACTTGGAGGCATTTTAAGCCATGATTAAGGTACAGTGTCATTTGTGATGAGTTACAGCATAATAACTTTTATCAGAGTTAAATGTTTGAAGAGATTCTGAATTTGTTCTTGTTAGTTCTTGCTTGCTTTACTCCCGGTGGAGTGTGGATTGTCAAAACAGCTGAAAGTCATTGGGCTGCTGGTGAACTGCCATACTGACTTCACTGTGTGGTGGCGCTGCGGTAGCATTGTCGCCTCACAGCAAGATGTTCTCCCGGTCGACTGTCAGCTAGAGCGTCTTCTGTGTTGAGGCATGCGTGAATGAGCATGCCTTCGTTGAAGGTTGTGCGTCAGGGCTGGCAACTCGGCACGTAAAAATCCACTGCCAATCATTAGCGGACCGGAGTTCCACTGTGGCGACCCCTAACCGAGATAAGCTGAAAGACACAACAACAACATTTGGTATATAGAATAGTTGTGTGAAATCTTACCATAACCATAGATGTCCTTCTCTTCCATGTTGTAATATTCATAACATAAGGGATTCTCTGCCTAAGTGACCTGAACATCCAGCCAGTATACAAAATATACTACTACTACTACTGCAAGGTATGTGGGATGTCACATGAAGGCAGCAGGGAGCGTAGGCCATAAAAGTGATATCCGCATGTACCATCCTCAGAATTGAATGCCCAATTAGAACACCAGTCCAAGGATAAAAAGGAGAGGAAAACTATCATCCAGAGAAATACAAGGACCAGGAGAGAAGAATGGTGAGACAAAGTAATGCAACATGGAAGGGAAGGAAATATATGGCTATGGTAAGACTTTACACAACAATTCTATGTCCTTCTATTCCCATGTTGCAGTATTCATAACGTGAGGGAGAGTACCAAAGCTCAGGATAGGGAAAGGGAGAATGGAAAAAAGGAACTCTCCACAAAACTGTGCAGGGTTGCCCTGGAAAACTCTGCTCTGGTTCTGGAGATGCTATCCAGCTTGTAATATTTGGTAAACGTGTGGACAGAAGACCATGTAGCTACCTCCAAGATGGAAGCAGTTTCAAACCCCTTGAAAAAGGCCCCACATGAAGCAACAGCCCTAGTGGAATGAGCTTTCACTGAGGACGAAAGATTTTTACCATGGAAAACATAGCAGAAAAAGATGGCCTTAGAAATCTAAGAAGAAATAGTCTATTTAGACACAGACTTTTCCAGTGCCCTAGGGTGAAAGGAAACAAAAAGTTGCTTTGGTTTCCACTTGGCTTTATACAGGTAAAATCTGAGTTGTCTATGCACATCCAAGGTATGTAACACCCTTTCACAGGTATTTTGAGGTGAGGGAAAGAAGGTAGGTAAATTAATAGACTCATTAAGGGACAAATCATTAACCACCTTGGGCAAGAAAGAGGGGTTCATACACAGAGAGACCCTATCTTTCTGGGAAATGAGAAAAGGTTGAGATACCATTAAAGCTTGGAGTTCAGAGACTCTCCTAACAAAAGTGATGACCACCAGCAGCTTAGTCTTCCAAGTGCGATGCTTTAAGGAAGCCATGACAACAGGCTCAAAGGGGGCTTGGGTGAGGTTTTCCAGTACAAAATGCAAATCCTGGGGTGGAGGAATAGGTTTCCTGGGAGATCTGCTATGAAGGACACCTTTAAGAAAAAGCTTAACCTCTATTCTAGAGGCTAAGGGAGTGGGCAGAGGCAGACATGCAGAAATGGCAGATAAATAGGCTTTTACAGAAGAACAAGCCAGTCCAGCCTTAAGCAGCTCACACAAGTAAGACAAAACTTAGGGAGATATCCACTGAAAATGGATCTAGCTGTTTCTTTAGACACTGAATGTAGAACCTCTTCCATTTGGACGAGTAGTATCTCCTAGCATTAGGTTTCCTCACCTCCTGCATGACTAGAAGCATGTCTTAGGAAAAAAAGATGTTGAAAAGGGATGAGAAGCCTATCACCCAAAGCGTTACGTTAAGGGTTGTTAAGTGTGGGTGAATGAGTGATCCCTTATCTTGTGTGAGAAAATCCACCCTGCAAGGTAACTTGTGATGACTACCCTTGGCTAAATGCAGAAGAGGAGGGAACTAGTGCTTTGTTAGCTAAAAGGGGGGGTCACCAATAAGATTTTTGGTTTGTCCTGCTGAATCTTCAGCAGAACTTTCTGAATAAGTGGCAAGGGGGGGGGGGCAATGTGTAAAGAAACATCCCCTTCTGAGATATTGAAATGGCATCCCCCTTCCCTACCAGAGGTCCTGGGACTCTGGCACAAAATAGTGGAAGTTATCTTTTCAGAGGGAAGCAAAATGATCTGTTTAAGGTGTACCCCACCAGTGGAAAATGTCCAGAAACGCATCCCTGTGGAGCATCCATTCATGGGATTGAGTCATGCACCTGCTTAGAGTGTCTTGCAAGAACATTTTGAGCTGAAGGAATGTAAACTGCTTATAAGGTGACTTCTGATCGGGAAGTAAGCTCACAAGCCTGAAGAGCTAGCCGATAAAGCAGATAAGACTTTGTTCCCCCCTGTTTGTTTACATACCAAAGGACTGTGATGTTGTCTGTGAAGACCTTCAGAGAGCCTGGGCAAAGAGAAGATTGGAAAGCTTGAAGAGCAAAATTCAAAGCCTTCATTTCTTTGATGTTTATGTGCCCCTTCCTTATAGAGGGACACCAAAGACCCTGTACCTTCAGGTTTCCCAAGGCTGCTCCACACCCCTGTGAACAGCTTTTGCACAGGAAAAGGAGGCTGCAGCGGGAGACCTGGGTTCAGTGAAATTTGCTGAATCCACCACTGCAGTTCTTTCTTCAGACCAGGAAGAAAAGGAAGATCAAAATCCAGGGAAGTGCATGCTGGGAGCAGAGAGATTTCAGACACACTGGAATGTTCTCATGTGGAGTTTGGCCAAGGGTAACATGAGAATAATGGATGCCATGAATCCTAGAAGTCTGAGAAACTCCCTGGCTGTCAAGGAAGTCAGTGGAAGGAGTTGCTGAAGTAGGCTAGAAGAGATTGTACTTTCTGAAGGGGCATAAGTGCCATCATAAGATCTGCCCTTATCCTGCCCCTCAGGAAGACCTGGTCCTGAGAAGGAGTGAGGGAGGATTTCATGTAACTGACAGTGAGCCCCAGGCTTAGAAGCAAGCTGATGGTTGTGTGGGAATTCTACAGCAGAATTTCTGGATGAGTTGCTTAAATGAGTGGGTCATCCAAGTACGAATAAACATGTATTCCTTGTAGTCTGCAAAAGGCAGTAACAGGAGCCAAGCGTTTTGTGAATAACCTTGGGGACATGGAGAGGCCAAAGGGCAAAGCACAAAACTGAAAATGAAATGATGCAACAGAAAAACATAAGTATTTCCTGAAAAGGGGATGAATGGAGATATGAAGACATGCATCTTTGATATCCAGAGAAACCAGAAAGGCCTGAGGCAATAAAAGTAGAGTTAAAGTTTGGAGGCAGAGCATGCAGAAGGTGAGAACCTGCAGAAAGAGGTTGAAGTGAGACAGGTCTATGATGAGTTTCAATGGGCAATCCTTCCTGGGGTCTAGAAACATCCTTGAGTAAAAACCTCTTCTGTTTTGCTTGGAAGGGACTTCCTGAATGGTTCCCTGTGAAATCAGGTCCTTAAGTACCTGAGGAAAAGAAGAAGCTGGTCTTGAGGGATTGTGGAATTACCAACACAGTTTTAGAGTGGATTATATTCTGTCTCTCAAACCACTACATAAACATCTGCTTAGGGATCTGTTTCTCTTCCACATGCCCATTAACATCTAAAGTACAGCAAGCCTCTGTCTTAGGCCCTTTATTGTTCACAGTATTTATGCTTCCTCTAGGAAACCTGCTAAGGGAAAGAGGTTTAGCATAACATAGCAATACCGATGACAGTTGGATCTACTTCTCCTTTCCCCAAAATGATATGGGGAGCATATATTCCTTGAATGATGACCCAGAAATCATACGCTCTTGGTTCATTCACAATCAATTGAAGCTAAACCCTTCCAAGACTGAGATCATTATAGATCATTCAGCCTTAAGGAATTCTACCACCCCCTTTGCCAAATTTCATGATAGATGATAGAAAGAGGTTTGAATTTGTTGACTAAGTGTGTAACTTAGGTGTGGAATTGGATTAGAGACTGTCACTTCAAGACCAGGTGTCAGCTGTAGTTGAATATTCATGCTTTCATTTTCAAAGCTTCTCTACAATAAGCACCTGTTTTCTCAAGCTCATGTCTCAGTTGTCGCTCATGCCTCAAGCTGATGTCTCAGTTATCACTCATGCCTTGGCCTCTTCAGTGTTGGACTACTGCAATGTCCTGTTCCTAGGACTTCCAAACACTGACATCGACAGCTTATACATGGTGCACATCTCTCTGTTAAGGTTACTGATTGGTACAACACATTACCACCAAATTACCCCTGTTCTCAACAATCTGACAGTCTGCACTGGCTACACGTTTGGTATAAAATCATCTGTAAAATCTTGGTGTTAGTCAATTAGCCTATTCTTGACCTGGTTTCATCATACCTGAAGAAGCTAGCAGTATTCTACTTCCCTACTCAGGCCTTGAGGGAATGCTTGCATTTCCACAGGTACATCTTGAGACTTCAGGATTTCAGGAGGTTGCCTTTCCTTACCAACCTCTTGACCTGTGAAATCTGCTGCAGCCCTGGCTTCAGGAGTGTCTATCTTTAGCTGGCTTCCTGGAGTGGGGCACATAAAATTTATCTCTTTGAATTAGCTTATGATGGGGTGGGAAGACTGCATCTGTTACAGTATTTATTTAATAGTGTAAGTTGCTAATTATGATTCATTACTGTATGTTTATTAGTGTGTTTGGACTATTTTAATTAGATGTTAAGGTGTTTTGGGTTAAAACACCTTAACAAAACTGCAGTTAGAACTGAAACAGATGTTTGCAAAGAGCACAGCCTTGGTAACAATAAGGCAGTGGTCATCATTACCTGATCCATTTGGGTAGGTATTATGTTCGCATGTCTAACTCTTGAATTCTAAAATAGATTCCAATCCTCCAGGTCATTCTTGGGCAGACATTATGCAGTGGTTGAATGAAATGTTTCAAAGGCACACTGAAAGCATATTGCAGGAAGACAGATATAGATATCACAAACCTGAAAACACTGCCCATCAGTCAACCTCATGTTTATTTACTTATTTATTTATCCTTTTTTTTACCAGGTTAGTACCATTATGCTTGTGGCCTCTTTTCAGGGGAGACCCAAAGTGGTATTTATACTATGGGGGAGGGGGTGAATTTGGCCAGTGTGGCTCCTAGTCTTTTTTGATTGGTGCCAAGAAATCTTTTCCACCTGAACTGCTACCAGCTCAAGCAAATGTGACGCCTAGCATCTCATCTGACCATCTTCTCCATTAAGAGAGAGACGGAATGATAGAAAGTGACAGGATGAAGAGAAATGCCTTACCACTGAAACAGAAAAGACAGAGAGAATAGAAAACAAATAATGAAAGCAGAAGAATGAAAGCAAAAATAAAATACACTGTGTGCCTCTTTTACATGGAACCATCTAAAATGTTTATCTATGGATATGCGAATCCTGGACTCATTAGCATAACAGGGTCACCTCAGAACCCAAATCTGAGTGATGGTGGTCACTCTTGAAGTAAGAAGGGTTGCTGGTGCCGACAACACTGACAAGTATAATGAAAAATGGTATGAGGTAACATAACAGAAACGTCAAAGTACCTCATCAGAGTTCAAGCATGAGGCATCTTTAAAAGAAAAACAAGGCCACACAATCTGAGTAGTTCAGAGATATAAAATAAGTAGCCTGGCACACATAGAAAGGGAAATGAATGAAGGGAACATTCTTTTTAAGGGGTAATCAGTTCAAAACAGAGTCTGAATTCAGAATTACATGGGCTATACATAATGCCATCTTTATAGTAATAAATGCAGGATTGTTTTTACATTTTATTCAGTCCTTCTAAATTATTAGGGCATCTCAAGGATAACATGTGTGTACATAATGACAAGTCAATAAATAATCTTATACTTGATTTGGAACCTTGGTATATATTATTTGTCTTAGTTTTATCAGTAATTTGAGCTGATGTACACTTTTCTAAAATTATACTTTTTACTGGTCCTTGTTTTATTGCTCCAAATGGAATTTGGACAAACTATCACAAAAATGTATGTATTATGTCTGCCTACTTCCTGTTCATTAAGTGATAGCTAACATGAACCCTCAGAAACCAAACACTTACTGTTATAGTCATTTCCATGAATGTGTCTCCTTTAATTCCTGGAACATGCTGACATGTCAGATTTACCCAACATGCTTTAAGTAAACACATTGGTTTATCTCACTGTGGCAACATGTGAACACTCCTGAATGATTGGTCCTGTTATACTAAGAATTTGGTGATTCCCTGCACCAGGCAAGAGTACTGCATCCAAAACTATAGCATTACTGCCATTGAGAATATCAGCTTATGAAAATTAGAAAGTGCTGTGTCATTACCAATGTACATTATAAGACATATTAGTATAAAACAAAGCAACTGTTAGAGTTTACAGACTTTCCACTGCTACATGCATTATGTAGAATATAATGAATAGTCTGCCAATTATTGCATTTAGTGGTTTGTTTCTGAATTTGTTTGTGTCATTAGAATTTTAATTTAATTTTTTCAGGCTGGAGCAAGTATTATAAGTGTGATATTTTCTACTTTCTTTTTAAAGAGGACACCAAACATTGTCTTGTGCTGTTAAACATTAATTACAACAGTCCTTTCCTGATAAACAAAACATTAAAAGCAATATCTTTTGTTCATCTAGTTACATCTTTATCTTTATTAAGCATGTCTACTTACTAATGATGATGAGATCCAAGAAGTGTGATTGCTGTTCCTTCTCAATTAATATCATGGCTTGCTGATATCTCCCAGAATCAATGTATAATAGCCCACTTATTGTCAAGGACCCATTTGGATGCATCTTTAGTCTGCCTTTGAATTGCTGTGCAAAAGGGTATTTGTCCTTTCCTTGGTCATCAATCTTTGCTAATGTAATTGAAGTCCCTCCCACAGTCTTAGTCCAAGTCCACTCCTTTTCATGTTGGGTTTCTTGTTCTTTTATTTTCCATTCTATTGTGACAGATTCATTCAGTGGTGCATAAAGTGTTTGTACTTCTGCGGTACCTGAGATGCTGATCTCTGAAATGAAAATTATAGCTCAAAAATATTGTGTTAAAAATGATACACTGGAATAATGAGATATGAAAACCATGACTCTAAAAATAAAAACTGTACAATAATAAATCACAGAATACAGGCCATTTACAATGTTACCCTAGCAGTTACAATAACATTAGTGCTAACTGGACAAAAATAAAACTTTCTGAATAATGAGGTAGGCAGTCTGAAGTAACCAAGATGGATTTCTGTCAGTGATTGCAAGAATGCATATTAAATTGTATGCTGACTAACTCTAACATAGTGCTCAAAGGGGTTTAATCTATCTGTGCACTATGCTTAATAACAGTGCCATTCACAAGTGTGCTTCACAGACATGGGTCTTGACTCCTAACTGCAATGAACCTAAGACCCTTAATTTTCACAAACTGACTGAGGATGACATTGCACACAGTACTGTAGGTAATGCTGGTGTCCAAACCTTTCTGCTTCCATCAGCAGCCCAACAGCTGCTGTACTGAGCTGTGTATCATGACATCACAATACAGCAGAGCAGAGAAAACCTACATACTAAAGCTTACATTAGTGCATATGTATCTCCTGCTACTTTGTACTCTGTCATTATGCATGGAAGATATCACAGTCAATCGCCATGACAACCCAGCTAGGACCTTTACCATAATATGCTAATGAGGGAATCTTGTGCTGAGCAAGGCTACATTTTCAAGATCTTGGCGGTGTCACTGTGGGTGTGGGACACGTTTGCTTGTGGTAGCAGGTTTGCCTGCACCATATGTTAGTCAATTGCCAGAAGGCCTTTTCTGCTGTGCATCAGAAATGGCTATTTTATTATTTTGCACAGCAGTGCTGACATCTGCAAATATACAGACTATCTGCAAATATACAGAACTGAGTATATATTTTTGGTTATAGAGTTTGTTAATTGTTGCTTAGATCTCTGTTGAAACTGTTGTCTCACTGTTCTGAGACTGATCTGCAAATATACACAGCTGAGTATATTTTTTTGGTTTTAGAGTTTGTACTGTTAGTTGTTGCTTAGATCTCTGTTGAAACTGTTGTCCCACTGTTCTGAGAGACTGATCTGCAAATATACAGAGCTGAGTATTTTTTTTGGTTTTATAGTTTGTACTGAAGGTGTGGTGCTGCGGTAGCATTGTCACCTCATAGCAAGACGTTGTCCTGTTCGATTCTCAACTAGAGCGTCTTCTGTGTGGAGGCATGCGTGAAATGGCGTGCCTTCATTAAAGGTTGTGCGTCAGGGCTGGTAACTCGGCATGTAAAAATCCTCTACCAATCATTAGCAGACTGGAGTTCCGCTGTGGCAAGCCCTAACCCGGGATAAGCCAAAAGACTCATTACTTTTACTGTTAGTTGTTGCTTAGATTTCTGTTGAAACTGTTTTGTCCCAGCCACCCTTCCTATTTTTGGTTTGTAGTTTAAATTTGGTGGCTTTTGCAGTTGCCCACCCCACTGTAGATTTGATCTGGGACACTTCTCCAGTCCCATCTCTTTACCACATTCTACCTAATAAACTCTTTCTGCACTTGCTTTTAGTCCTTTTTAATTTAATTGCTTTTTTTAAACTGTGTTTGGTCTAATATTGCTACATACTCAAGTGTGCTAGCTTGCACTGCATGTGAATTGTTTTTACTATTGTTTTTGCTACTTTTCTGTAAAAAAAAAAACTGTAAGCCTGTTTCCTACCTTTCCTGTAACTAGTGTTCCAGATACAGATTTGCTGTATCCAGGACTGTATGTAAGCTTCTGAGTCCCCCAAGCCTTTCTGTGTTGGAAGGAAGCCTTCTAGCTTATCAGTGGGAGTGATAAGCACTAGGTAACCTGTCTACCACATAAGGAGTGGTTCTGGCCCAGAAACTGTAGTTATTGGCCGTTTGGGCAATCTCTTTCATCTCTCTCAACTTTCTAATTTGAAAGCCTGCATTTGCACTTGTTTCTGTCCTGTAACTCATCTAGTGCACATACATATTCTTAGTTTTAGCACTTAATTTTGCTTATTCATGCTCAGCACATGTTCAGAACTTGTAAGCACTAAATTAGCTACTAATTACTATAGCACTCAATCTTCCTCATTACCTAGAGGAAAACAGTTTTTGTACTTACTTTTCTCACTTGCTTAGAGAAAAAACAGCTCTTGTACTCACTTTCCTCACTTATATAGAGGAAAATAGTTTTTTAATTCAGGCATGTCCAAGGGTCAGCTCCCAGTGTTCTCTCCTGTCTATTTGATGAATCTGGGCATCTTGAGGCAATGTAGAAATTACCTCATGTACACAGACAACCCTCTCCTCCTATCACCCAACACTACAACCTGTGAGAGATGCACTTATCTAGCCAAACTGGAGGTAAAGCTCTCTCCAACCAAGACTGAACTTGACAGTCATGAGGAGAAGGTAAACATTTGCACCACACCACACTCATCACATAGTCTGACTAAATCTACACCACCAAAACCCACACATAGTAACACAAAAACATTTGCAGAGGCTCTCAATAATAATCTGTCTAAGCAACAGAGACATCCAAAGCAGAAACACAAGCAACCTCCATCCCCCAACACAACCCAAGTGACACATAGCCCACAGACTCAGTGTGCCACTCAATCACAGCCCATAAGGCAAAACAACGTACCCAACACGCTAGTCATAGGTGACTCTATAGTCAGGCACACTGATGTCTCACTCACCAGGCTAAACAAAGAGATTACTGTCAGCTGCCTGTCGGGTGCCAGGATCTGCCACATAACCCACACACTCAGGTCACTCCACAACAAGTACAAATATGACTCTGTCATTGTCCATGTTGGTGTGAATGACCTGACACATACCTCCCTGGACTACATGAAAGACATGGAACAGCTCTCCAATCTTGTAGCCCAGGCAGGTATGACCCTAGCCCTGAGTAGCACTCTGCCACCCCCCAGAATGATACCGCAGTACAAGGACAAAATGATTGACTTCAACAATTGGCTAAGCTTCTGGTGTCACTCTAAGGGGATCCAGTATCTGTCTGCTTGGGATGACATGGTCGACAGACCACGATGCTTTGCCACAGATGGCCTGTACCTGTCGCCCCTGGGATTCCGGATACTGGCTAAGGCTCTTGCTGCCCCTATAGTGCCTTTTTTAGGCAAAGTTCAAATAACAAATTTACCACCATAACAGGAACAGGCAAGCAAAAACTGAGGATAATGCTACTCAATGCTAGAAGTCTAAATCTCAAAATGCACTCACTTGAGGCACTCCTAAAAATGGAGAACATCGATATCTGTGCAGTGACTGAGGCCTGGTTCAAAGCTCCAGACAGCACCCCTGCACTACCAGGCTATAACTCATACCACACTTTTCGGCCATGTAACCTGGACCGAAACACCAAAGGCAGAGGTGTGTCCATATTCATTAAGGATATCCACACCTACAGGCTAGCTGCTCAGCATAATGCATCTGAGGTTATCCAAGTGCAACTAACTCTGGGCAAAACTGCAATCCAAATTGTAGCTTGCTACATATCCTCCACCATGCCAAAGGATTCCTACTCCTCTTTTCTTGATATACTGGAAAATATTAGGGTTCAACCAAACACCCTAATAATGGGCGACTTCAACTACCCCACCATTAACTGGGAAAACTACTCATGTACCAACTCCTTAGCTCAACGCTTTCTGGAATTCACATACTCCAATGCCCTGGATCAACTTATCCACACCCTCACCAGGGGCAACAATATCCTAGACCTAGTCATTACCAACAAGAGTGACCGGTGTTCCACACCTGAAGTCAACTCCTTGTTGGTCCGATCCAACCATAAGCTAATCACCTTTGATATCCACATCCCGCCCCCACCCTCCATTAAGGAAACCACAGTAAAAAATGTCTCCAAAGCCAACTTCATGCTTCTTAAAACAGAAGTGGTGAACTTCATGACACCCATGCAGAAGGACAACACAGTTACAACTGCTGAATCCTACACAAATGCACTCTATAAGCACTTACATGAGTGCATGGATCGTGCTATCCCAAACAGAACCAAGACGTTATCCTCCAAAAAAAGGAAGCCAATCTGGTGGTCCCCTGCCATAAACAAACTGTACAACAGAAGGATAAAACTGTTGCAAAAGAGAGTAAAATCCCATAAGTGGAGGAGCTCCCTGGTCAGTCTCAGTAAGAAGCTGAGATCCCTTATAAGATCCTCCAAAGCTAGCTACAAAAACAAAATCGCCACTAATTCCAAGGACAACCACAAAGCATTCTATAGCTATGTCAAGAATCTTGATGGCAACACCCAGATCTGCTCTGAGTTACAGCACAAAGGCAAGAAAATTACAGAACCAACTGATATTGCCAACATCCTGGCAGATAGGTTCAGTGCTAACTTTACCCCCCTCTCACCCCCTAAAGTGCCCATATCTATACAGGAAGAATGCAGAGTCCCTGTAATCACAACTATGCAGGTAAAAGCTGCACTCTCTAAAGCCAAAAACACAGCATCTATGGGACTGGACAACATCCCAGGCTGCGTATTACACGAACTTCAGAATGAACTGGCTCCCCTCCCCACTTAAGCACCATGTTCAATAATAGCCTCACATCAGGCTTTGTACCCACTGAATGGTGCACAGCAACAGTTATCCCACTCCACAAAGGGGGAGCCACCACTGATCCCAGGAACTATCGACCTATTAGCCTGACGAGCCTGGTCTGCAAGGCCATGGAGCGTATCATCATGGAACTCATAAATAAAGACATTGGTAACCTCCAAACTCTGGATCCCACCCAGTTCGGGTTTGTGAAAGACTGATCATGCCTCCTGAACCTGATCAACTTCTTTGAGGCCGTCACCAAAGCCATAGATGAGGGTAAGGTGGTTCACACAGCCTATCTTGACCTCGCCAAGGCTTTCGACACCATCCCCCATTCTGAAATTATAGCTAAACTCACTAAACTAGGTATAAATCCCTACTTCACAAGATGGGTTGCCAACTGACTCACTGACAAAACCCATACTGTAAAAGTTGCAGACTCCACATCTGACCTCAAAGCAGTAACAAGTGGAGTACCACAGGGTTCCATCCTGGGACCTCTCCTGTTTGGTATCTACTTCTCTGAAGTACAGGCTAACACAGAAGGCCTCTGACTAATGAAATTCGCACATGACTGCAAACTAGGAGCCATAGTCAAGTCCCCAAATGATGTGGACATCCCACAGAAGGGCTTTGCTGAGACAGATGCCTGGTGTCAGAGCCATTTGCCTCAAGCTCAATGCCAAAATGTGCAGTGTCATCCCCTTTGGTAAGAACTCTGTACCCATGAACTACCACATAGGCAGCAATCTACTTAACACCGACTGCATGATAAGAGACCTTGGGACCCAGGTGGACAGTAGTCTCTCCTTTGATAGTCACATCGCCACAGTAGTCAGTAAGTCCTTCTACATGGCACACCTCATCATAAAAGGGTTCTCATCCAGGAAAAAAGAAGTCATTGTTCCCCTCTACTCGACACTCATTAGACCCATTATAGAGTACAACGCCCCTTTTGGAATGTACCTCACAAGACATCTGCAGCAGCTGGGAAGGCCTCAGAAGTACCTCACAAAGAGGATTACTGGCCTCAAACAAATGCCCTACACTGGCCACCTCAAAAAACTCCAGCTCTACTCCATAGCATATCGCCTACTCCGAGGTGATCTCTTCTTAACATATAAAGATATGTCAAACCCAGAGCTGTTGGACATGCTACACCTAAAGAAATCCCAATCCCTCTGAGCTACACGCTCTAGGGACCTAAACCTTGTCACCACAATAAACAGGACATGCCGGAAGTATAGATTCCTGTCCCAGAGACTTCCCATACTCTGGAACAGGCTACCCATCTATGTCATGCAAAGTTCTTCATTAGCACTCTTCAAGAAAAATCTTGATGAGTGGATGGAAAATAGGAAATACACCCTGGGATCACTTCTGTGTCTCTGCTCGACAGTGGCACAGGAAAATAACTTTCTTGGGTGGTGTAAGCCAGGGAACCTTGTTGGCTAGGCTTATGTAGGCCCTTGGGCCAATAGCCTAGTACCTACCTATAAACATGCTGCTCAGTTTTGTGTTCTAAGCCACATATCAGCAGTGGAAAATGGATGGCTGCACTCACAAATGATACACCATCAAATTGTATGCAGCTGGACACCCATAACTTACTCCACTGGGACCAGTACAGCTCAGTGGTGGGTGATTATGTGAACACCATACAGTGTGTACACAGTGGAACAAGTGCACATGTGAAATGTCTTGCCCCATTGTGTACATGAACTGCTAAGGGCTTTGGTACAAGATATCCTGACAACCTTACTTAATGATGCAAACACTCATTTAGGAATAGATTTACTTATATGTTTTCAGCCACTACAGTGAGAGCCACATACATGAATTTTATTTATTTTTCCACTTCTTATCCTACCACACCAGTAATACATGGACATGCATTTCCTGAGACATATTTTCATCATTAAGTATAATAATATAGCTACTAACTCATTATATACATTTAATATTGCATATCATTGACATAATCTTCCTTCTATACCCTTGCTCCCCCCCAATCAGGTACTTCTATCACCCTCTTTCATTCCATTACTGTACTTTGTATGGTCCCTTCCCTATTACCCACCACAATATGCTCTGTCTTTTTTATTTATCTTTTTGTTGACTGAGTTAGGCTCATTAGGCTAGCAGCCTCTTTTTTTTGGGGGGAACCTGAGATGGTATTTGGCCAGACCATCAGGGATATTCCCCTACTCCTTTCAGTAGGTGCAGTGGGAGCTTTTATATCCACCTGAACTACTACCAACTCAGGCATATGGGATTTTGGTTTGAGATATCATCTGAAGAGTAGCACCCCCTTATGCTGCACCGCAATGTCGGTAATTGATCTTCCCAGTATGGGAATAGACCCCACAGCCATTTGTACAAAAGGCAAGTGTGCTATCTCTTGCGCAACTGAGACTACTAATCTATAACATTGTTTCTTCACTTTCCCTCCAACAACATAGGTTCATAGGTGTGCACTAGGCTAATGGCCCTGAGGCCTTTAGCCTAGCCCATAGAATTACCCTGGCATTGTGCCACCTGACCTTAGTTCCTAATGCCTCTGTCGAGTAGAGCCACTGGAGTGATCCCCAGGGTGAATTTTCAATTTCCCATCCACTCATCAAGATTTCTCTTGAGGGCCAGTGAGGTGCTCTGTTTGACATGTATGGGAAGTCTATTCCACAGCATGGGCAGTCTCTAGGTTATGAACCTGTCCCTCGAGCATGTTCTGTTGATTGTGGTAATGAGGTTGAAGTCTGTGGAGCATGTGGTGTGGAAGGGTTGGTATTTCTTTAGATGTAGCATTTCTAATAGAGCTGGGTCACACATGGCTTTGTAAATCAAGCAGAGATTGCCTCCAAGCAGACGATATAAGACAAAGAATAGTTGGAGTCTTTTTGAGTCTGTTCATATAGGACAAGTGTTTAAGGCCTAGGATCCTCTTTGTAAGGTAGTTTTGTGGCCTCTCCAGTTGTTGCAGGTGTCTAGTGAGGTACATGCCAAATGGGGCATTGTACTCGATGACTGGCCTAATGAGGGAAGAGTAGAGGGAGACAATGACCTCTTTCTTCCTGGATGCAAAACCCTTAGTAATGAGATGTGCCACATAGAAGGACTTTCTGACCACAGTAGCAATGTGGTGGTCAAAAGAGAGGTTGCTGTTAACCTGTGTTCCCAGATCTCTTATAATGCCTTCTGTTTCCAGTGGACTACCATCGATGTGGTAATTCAAGGGAACCGGGTTTTTCCCAAGCGGGATGATGACACATTATTTGGCATTGAGCTTAAGGCCATGGTTCTGATACCAGTTGTTGGTTTCAGTGAGGCCTTTCTGTAGGATGTCAACATCACTTGAGGAGTTAATAATAGCTCCAAACTTGCAATCATCTGCAAACTTTTTCATCCAGAGTTCCTTCATGTTGGCCTGGACTTCAGAGAAGTAGATACCAAACAGGAGAGGACCCAGGACTGAACCCTGTTGGACTCCACTCATGACTGGTCGGCAATCTGACTTGGACTCAGATACTTTCACACTGTAGGTTCTATCTGTGAGACAGTTTGCAACCCAACTAGTGATATAGGGGTTGATGCCTAGCTTAGTAAGTTTTTCTTTGATTTCTGAGTGAGGAATGGTATCAAAGGTCTTGGCCAGATCAAGGTAGGCTGTATGAACTACCTTGCCTTCATCCACAACTCTGGTGACTGACTCAAAGAAGTCAACAATGTTGAGCAGGCATGATCTAACCTTCACAAAACCAAACTATGTAGGATCCAGAGTTTGCAGATTCCCTATATCTTTGTTTATTAGGTCCATGATGATGCGTTCCGTAGCCTTGCATATCAGACTCATCAGGCTAATGGTGCAATAGTTCCCAGGGTTTGTAGTCACTCCTCCTTTGTGGAGAGTGAT
Source organism: Protopterus annectens (assembly GCF_019279795.1). Classification (NCBI taxonomy): domain Eukaryota; kingdom Metazoa; phylum Chordata; order Ceratodontiformes; family Protopteridae; genus Protopterus; species Protopterus annectens. The sequence continues at coordinate 722,379,765 of NC_056751.1, read as the reverse complement.
GACTGTAGCAGTGTGCCATTTGGTAAGGACAAAGCCTGAGGTAAGGTTGTGATTGAACAGGGCACACAGGTGAGGTGCCAGTTCACTCTGTTGTTCATGTAGAACACAGCCAGGGATATTGTCAGGTCCCTTAGAAGCTGTATGATTGGCCTTTGACAATGCTGTTTTAACCTGTGCAGCAGTAATGCTGCATGCCTGGTAATCTACTGGTATTGTGATTGGTCCTTTGGGGGGGGCGGTAAAGTTGGCACTGAATCTGTCGGTCAGTATATTGGCAATATCTGTTGGCTCAGTATAAGAGGTACCATTGTGCAGTAGCTCAAAGCAAATCTGGGTATTGCCGTGGAGATTTTTTACATAACTATAGAAGGCCTTGTGGTTGCCTTTACTATCTGCTGCAATTCTGTTTTCATAGCCAGCTTTAGAGGAATTAATGAGGGATATCAATTTTTTGTTGAGGCTGATAAGGGAATTTTTCCACATCAGTTTACTCTTTCTGTTGTAGAGTTGGTTTATGGCAGGGGACCACCAGATTGCCTTCCTTTTTTTTTTTGAGGAGAGTGTCTTAGTTCTATTGGGTATGGCGAGATCCATGCATTTGTGCATGTGTTCATACAGTGCATTGGTGTATGTAACTATTCTCCATTTGCATGGGTGCTGTGAAGTTAGCAACCTCTGTTTTTAAAAGCCAAAAGTTAGCTTTGGAGAAGTTTTTCATGGTGGTTACCTTTGTGGGGGTGGTGGGAGAGATGTGGATTTCCAAGGTGATTAGTTTGTGGTCAGATCTAACCAGGGAGGAGTTGACTAATGGTGTAGAGCAATGGTCACCCACATTAGTAATGACCAGGTCAAGGCTGTTGCTACCTCTAGTGGGGGTAAGAATGAACTTATCCAGGGCATTGGAATTAATGAATTCCAGGAAACGTTGGGCAAGAGTATTGGTACAGGAAAAGTTTTTCCAGTTAATGGAGGGGTAGTTGAAGTCACACAGTATGAGAGTGTTAGGTTGGACCCTAACATTCTCCAGGGTGCTTAGCAACATGGAATGTGAGTCTTGGGACATGGTTGGGGACCTATAACAGGCTATGACCTGAATCAATGTCTTACCCAATGTTAGCTGCACCTGAAGTATCTCAGATGCGTTATGTTGGGCTACCAGTCTGGAGGTTTGTGCATCCTTTATGAATATGGAAACACCACCGCCTTTGGAGCTTCGGTCCAAGTTCTGGGGCTGAAAGGTGTGGAATGAGTTATTGCCTGGTAGTCCAGGGGTGCTTTCTGCTGCCTTGAACCAGGTATATGTTACAGCACAAATGTCGATGTTCTCCATTTTAAGGAGTGCTTTGAGAGAGTGCATTTTGGGATTTAGACTTCTAGCATTGAGCAGCATGACCCTCAGATTGCATTTGTTTGTAGCTGTTACAGTGGTAATTTGGCCTTTGGAATACTGCCTAAAAAAAGGCACTATTGGGGTGACAAGAGCCTTGGCCCATACGCGGAAACCCAGGGGTGACAAATGCAGGCCATCTCTGGCAAAGCATCGAGGTCTGTCAATCATGTCATCCCAGGCAGACAGATACTGGTACCCCTTGAATGACACCAGAAACTTAGCCAGTTGTTGAAATCAATCATTTTCTGCTTGCAGTGTGGTATCATCACTCTCCACTCATGTAGTCCAGGGAGGTATGTCTCAGGTCATTCACACCCACATGTACAATGACAGAGTCATATTTGTACCTGTTGTTGAGGGACCTGAGTGTGTGCATTATGTGGTGGATCCTCTTCCATCAGACTTCTCCAGGCTGTTCTCATATTTTCTGTCCTAAACAGCACCTTTGTTTTTCCTGCCATTCTTTTCTAGTTTTGAGATAAATAGCTTTTAACCTATCCAGCCAAAACCACCCTCATCATCTTACCTTACTGTTCCCTCTATCCTGGCTTTACCCTGTACACATTACACAAAATTTCCACTATCCTTTTTATTTTTATTAAATACTATATTCCATTAATCATGGATTCATTCATTTACCTACCTTGCCCATTCAGTGTGTTAAAACATGGAAATAAATATTCATTATTTGATCACTATTTATTTATTTTATTTATTTTACATTTGTTAACCGGGCTGGTCTAGCTGGATACATATCCGTTTTCAGTAGAGGCCCGAGGAGAAAAGCTCCAATACACGATAGAAGTACATAATTAAATTGCAAGATTCAAAGTATTGTTACAACAAGAGAATATAGCTTACATATGCAGGAATGAAAATTTACATAGATGTTATATAAGACAAAAGGACAGACAGGAAATTATACAAAAACATTGATTTCGTTACAGATACTGGAAAATAGACTGAAATCAGAGATTTTTCCTTATTACTAAAAGGAAAGAGAAATTTTAGAGATCTGCAATTAGGGAAATGGGCTAGGGAAGTGGAACTAGAAGTTATGAGATATGTAGTTAGTCAGGTTCACGACATGGGCATGTCCATTGTGTGGAGAGATATTCTTTAAGGTTAGCTTTGAAATGATTGAGCAAAGTAGTAAGTCTAAGGTTGTTTGGCAGGGAGTTCCACTGCTTGCCAATGGAATTGGCGTAAAGGGCATCCCCACCTGAGGTTTTTGCTTTAATGGTTAGGATCTGGATGCTGTTTGATGATCGGAGACTGTTGAGGTTAGTATATGGAGTGAGAATTTTGCACAGTGAGGGAGTTCTATCAGGATGGTTGATTATTTTATAAGCTTCGGCGAGTTGGCTAAGTTTGAGGAGATTTGGCAGTTCCAACCAGCCAAGTCTTCGCAGATTAAGGCAATGATGGGTTCGATAAGGGAACCTGTAATAAATCTGACAATGTGGTTATAGGCAAGAGAGCATGTTAAGTTCACGTTTATTGAGAAAAGAGAGGATCGGGGAAGCATAGAGGAGGGAAGAGAGGAGATGGGTGCGAGCAATAGTTAATTTGGTAGTGGGAGTTAGGAAGTTTTTAATTCTGTACATAGATCCTAGTTTTTTGTTAACAGACTTAACTGTTTGGGTAATGTGTATGTCAAATTTGAGCTTATGATCAATAGTGACACCTAGCAGTTTGGTACTGGTGACAGGGGTTATGAGGGTCCCATTATTGGATTTAATATGAAAGGTTATGTTGTTAGTGTTTGGGAGTTCTTTACCTAGAGGTGAGAAGACGTTGGGGAAGAAAAGTAATAGTTTGGTTTTAGCTGGGTTAAGTAGAAGTTTTAAGTCAGTGAACCATTTTTCAACTAGTGAAAAACAATGTTGTGTGGTCATTTGGAGATTCGAGAGGAGACGCCGGAGCAGATTAAGGTGGAGTCGTCGGCATATTGTATGCAGGTGGATTTAGGGATGACTGATTGAAGGTCATTTATGAAGATGGAAAACAGAAGTGGGTCCAGTATCGAGCCCTGAGGAACGCCTATGGTATTCGGGAGCAGTCCTGATATTCTGTTTTGCCATAGGACAGCTTGTTGCCTACCAGTGAGGTAGGCCTTGAACCAGTTTAGTGCTGGAGTGTCCAGACGTAGGGTTTCAAGGATGTTGAGAAGGAATTGATAATTGACCATATCGAATGCTTTTGATAGGTCCAGAAAGAGGGCAGATGATATGAGTTTGCTATTGCGATTGTTGTTGATTGAGTCAATAAAGGAAAGGAGGGCAGTAGTTGTACTATGGTGCGGGCAAAAACCATGCTGGGCATTGGACAAGAGATTATTAGAGGTCAGATAGTGAAGAAGTTGTTTGTGGATGCATCTTTCCATGATTTTCCTATCGGGGACAGAATGGCTATTGGTCTATAATTTGACATTTCCAGGAGGTACCTCCTTTGTGAAGTGGAATGATATAGGAAGTCTTCCAAATGGAGGGAATGTTCATCTCAGTTATAGTTCTATTTATTAGGATTGTTATGGGGTAGGCTATTTCATCAGATGCAATTTGTAAGAATTCCAGGAAGGTGGTCAGCCGCTAGGGTAGTTGGTTTGAGTTTTTTAGGAGGGAGCGTACATAGGAGGAAGAGACTGGCTTTAAATTAAAGGGGTAGGGTTGTCACGTTGCAGTTTAGCAGCAGGTGGGGAAGTGGAGGTAAGGTGACTGGCTAGGGTTTGGATAGTCTCAGTGAAGAAGGAGTTAAAGGTGTTGGCTACTTCTTCTTGGCCTTTCTCCAAGAGTTTCTCAGGGGTTGGGGTGGAAGTTTTGCCTGGGTGCAGAAGGTTGTTAAAGCCTGCCCAGAATTTCTTTGGGTTGTTCTGGTGTTTTTTCTGGAGGCTGCAGAAATATTGTTTTTGTCTTGGGTTATGGCAGTTTTCGTGGCATTTCTTAGTTGTTGAAATTTACAACGGTCTTGGGGGTTTTGTGGCTCTCCATTTGTCCCAGGCTAGGTCACGAAGTTTGATTTTGGATTTAGTATCAGTAGTGAGCCAAGGTGCTATGCGAGTTTTGGTTCTAATTTGTCTATGTGGAGCATGTGAGTCAAGTATTTTAAGGAACGTGTCATTGAAGTGGGACACACTCTCTTCTAGTGGAAGAGTCTTTAATATGGTCCAGTTGCAGGATTTCAGGTCAGCAAGAAATAATTGAGGGACAAACTTTTTTTTGTGTCTGATTAATCTATATAGGGGGTGTTAGAAGTTGGGCATTTATGTTTAATGATATAAGTTATTAGGTGATCGCTGAGGTCACAGGGAAGGGTACCAGTGGTGTAGTTATTAGAGTCTCTATTAGTAAGGATCCAGTCAATTATACTTTCTTTTTGAAGTGAGTTGCCTATTCTGGTTGGGGATAGGATATTTTGGGAAAAACCATGTAGGTTAATAGGTTGTGGAGTTGTATGGGTAGAAAAGAGAGACCAGTCAATGTTGACGTCCCCAAGAACTATGGTTTCTTGTGGGTAGTTGATGGCTAGCCAGCTCAGGGATTGCTCCAGGTTTTCTGTGTTCTTCCCTGGTGGGATATAGGTTACAATAAGGTTGATGCGTTTTTGAGTGTTTAGGCAGATCTGTAGGGCTATAATTTCTAGGTTTGAGATCATGGGAGGTTGTACTTGGTTCTTAAGGATGTTTAGTTTATTTTTAAACATAATAGCTATTCCTCCACCTTTTTCTTTGCACGATCAGCCCTGAGAATATTGTACCCGGGTGGGAGGATCTCTTCATTCTTAGTAGTGGGTTTTAGCCATGTTTCGGTTAGACACATGATGTCAGGGGAATGACTAGCTATGATGGCATGAAGGTTGTGAATTTTGTTGTTAATGCTTCTTAGGTTCAAGTGTAGTATTAGAAGGAGTCAGTAGATTTTCGGGTTAAATTATGGGGATTAGAGATTGGCATAGTGGTGGGACCTGGGTTTGGGTGAATATCTCCATCGATGTTAATACAATTTTTCGAGTAAACTAAAAATCTTTGTAGTTTAAATAGTATTTTGAGATTAGTTTTGTTATGTGGAATTTTAGGGTGTTTAAGTGTGGGGTGGACTATTTTGGGGGATATATTTTTGTCCTGGTAGATTGAGGGTGGTATATAACTGTCATGGAGAATGAATTGGAAGTTAGTGTGGCACTTAGGGAAAGGAATGCCTATAAGAGTTTGGTTTTCATATTTTGTTAGGATATAGGTGGTGATGAGAAGTATAATTATGATGGGGGTAATAGTATAAGTGAAATTTGCCATACTGAAGTAGGGAAGTAGGTATCGAGTGGGGGAAGAGACTTTGTGTGAGGTTTGTTAGAGGGTTGGGCCTTGGGGTGGGAGGAGTTATGGAGTTTGACAAGGGATCCTTGGATTTGTTAAGTGGGAAAGTGGGAGGGACTATTTGTAGCTATAAAAGTAGGGATACTGGGGGCGGGTGGGATAAGGGGGCAGGGAGGGGAGCGGAGCGGGGCCTACACTGCCAGGAGATTTTGCAGGGTCTTAAAGGTAACAATTTCCAGTAGAATAACTCAACACAATGGAGTTACTAGTGCTGAATTTATAAAGATACAATTTTTACAGGCTTTGTATTATTAAAGTCTTCAAGAGTGTCAGGTTCTTAACAAGGACAGTATAGTTCTCTCTGAATAGGGTACTAATGCTTTGTGTTTACCCTGATTTTTAAGAAGAGTTGAGGCTGCAGGTTTAGTTTTCTTTTGTGGTCCTGATGGGCTGCTGTCAGGTCTTGGGAACCACAGGAAGCTAGGCAAGGGAGGGGGCTACCCTGATTTTTAAGAAGAGTTGAGGCTGCAGGTTTAGTTTTCTTTTGTGGTCCTGATGGGCCGCTGTCAGGTCTTGGGAACCACAGGAAGCTAGGCAAGGGAGGGGGCTACCCTGATTTTTAAGAAGAGTTGAGGCTGCAGGTTTAGTTTTCTTTTGTGGTCCTGATGGGCCGCTGTCAGGTCTTGGGAACCACAGGAAGCTAGGCAAGGGAGGGGCTACCCTGATTTTTAAGAAGAGTTGAGGCTGCAGGTTTAGTTTTCTTTTGTGGTCCTGATGGGCCGCTGTCAGGTCTTGGGAACCACAGGAAGCTAGGCAAGGGAGGGGGCCTGATTTTTAAGAAGAGTTGAGGCTGCAGGTTTAGTTTTCTTTTGTGGTCCTGATGGGCCGCTGTCAGGTCTTGGGAACCACAGGAAGCTAGGCAAGGGAGGGGGCTACCCTGATTTTTAAGAAGAGTTGAGGCTGCAGGTTTAGTTTTCTTTTGTGGTCCTGATGGGCCGCTGTCAGGTCTTGGGAACCACAGGAAGCTAGGCAAGGGAGGGGGCTACCCTGATTTTTAAGAAGAGTTGAGGCTGCAGGTTTAGTTTTCTTTTGTGGTCCTGATGGGCCGCTGTCAGGTCTTGGGAACCACAGGAAGCTAGGCAAGGGAGGGGGCTACCATAGTAGTTTGAGGGTACGCGTTTATTGCACACAGATGCCGAAGCTGCAGTTATAAGCTGATAGTTTGGTGTCGGTTTTAAAGTTAGTATTTACGAAAGAACATTTTTGGAATCGGCGGGTAGAATAACTCTGCAGTTTTACGCGCGCTATCACACACAAAAAGCAAACAATAAACATACAAATGAACTGATGTACAGATGCGCAAAGCAGCAGCAGTAATTTTATAAACAGCCTTCCACCTTCTATCTTCTATCACTACTGAGGTAGCCATAGCTATATGGGTAATATCCTGCATAGTATATAACAGCTGGTCAGCTTACAAGACTTAAGGACACCTTCCACATGTCCAGACTGTTATAGGCTCAAGCAGAACAAAATAAAACTAAAAGTTTTGGTGCCAAGCACTTTAGAGCTTTCCTGCCACTAGAAAGCACTCATCTTTCAGGCTTTTGAGGACTGATGGTCAGCTATTAATTTTCCATTGCTGGGCAAATAAATTCCCTTTGGGAAAAAACTTACACATTTTAATTATCCTTACAGAAAGTTGATTTTTTGAGTAAAATAACTTTAAACTAGGAAGGGATTTTGATCGAATGTCATGTGACTTCTAATAACTTTTCAATGTGACATATGGCTTTTTACTTTTGAGGGGAAAAAGCTGTTTAAATAAGAATATTCTTTGTTTTTCCTGGTAAAAATGCTTTTCACTGTGTTTTCTGGTGGAAAAAATTATATTTGAATAATGACCTTTACTGACTACTGCAGTAAGTCTTTCCCAGGTTTCAGGCATCCTTATTGGCTCTGCCATGGAACAATTTGCTAGTCCCACAGTTCTTCCTTTTTCCAGCCACTAAAAGAAGACAATTTCTAGAAGCTTTTGTCCCTTCAGCAGGCTACAAATCTGCAGGAGGCATATATGGGTGACTCTGCTGTGACCAGTTCTGGCTCCTCAGACCATTCATCTTTCTCTTCGGTTCCCTCTAGTGTAGTCCCTAAAGCCACCACAAACTGGGGGTTCGGCACATACTCTGCAGCTGTTGGAGTATCCTTGGTGGGCAAGGAAGATCCACTCTTGCCGATCTCAGAGGGCAGAGAAGGTAGCATCCTTCTCTTTAGCTAGTATGAGTAGCCTGTCACTAGGGAGGAATTGCCTGAAAGGATTCAGTTTGTGTCTACAGAAACTCCTTTTAAAAAGAAGCATAAAGTTAGTCATTTATCTTTCCCTATCTATTACTTTGGACAGGAAAGATTAATTGAGCTTAGCTCAGGACTTAATTCAGGCTCTTAACCCTTCCCGTTCTGGTGCTACTGGTAAGAGAAAAATAAGCTCTTAACTGTCTGAATATTTTCAGATGATCAAACATGAAAATGATTGAGAGTGGGCAAATTCTTCTTTCTCTCCTCAGATATCTGATTCCAACTCTGACAAGAGTATTTCTGATTTAGTCCCTTGGAAGGATAGGATCGTCTTTTTCTGAAACCATACATAGAATTAATCCATTGTTTGGTGGGAAAATAATGACATTCCACTGTCTCTAAAGAAATTTTATATTTTATTACAAATGAAATTTTGTGAACCAGTTCTTTCAGCATTGCAAAATTTCTTTATTACAGCCTGTAACTTGCCTGACAGCCAGCCTGCCTGCTGACCTCAAGAAAGGAGATACACTATATACCGTTCCTTTCTCATAGAAATTTTTATTTTCTAACACAATATCTGACACAACAGTTATCTCTTTTTCAGACTGGGTATTTCAGGACAACAGGAAAAAGTCTTGTTTAACTCCACACAATTTTTTATGATACTTACACAGGATTGTTTTGATATCTCACTCAGGATTGTTTTTATTTTTCACACAGGATTGTTTTAATATCTCACCCAAAATTGTTTTGATATCTCACTATCTCACTCAGGATTGTTTTGATATCTCACACAGGACTGTCTCGATATCTCACACAGGATTGTTTTGATATCTCATTATCTCACTCAGGATTGTTTTGATATCTCACACATGATTGTCTTGATATCTCACACAGGATTGTTTTAATATCTCACTCAGGATTGTTTTGATATCTCACTATCCCACACAGGATTGTTTTGATATCTCACACAGGATTGTCTTGATATCTCACTCAGGATTGTTTTGATATCTCATAAAGGATTGTTTTGATATCTCACTCAGGATTGTTTTGATATCTCACACAGGATTGTTTTGATATCTCACACAGGATTGTTTTGATATCTCACTATCTCGCTCAGGATTGTTTTGATATCTCATTAAGGATTGTTTTGACATCTCACACAGGAATCTCACTCAGGATTGTTTTTATATCTCACTCAGGATTGGTTTGATATCTCACACAGGATTGTTTTGATATCTCACACAGGATTATTTTGATATCAAACTATCTCACTCAGGATTGTTTTGATATCTCACACATAACTGTTTTGATATCTCACTCAGGATTGTTTTGAAATCTCACTATGGATTGTTTTGATATCTCACACAGGATTGTTTTGATATCTCACACAGGATAGTTTCTATATATCATACAGGATTTTAACTCCGGATTATTTTGATATCTCACTCAGGATTATTTTGTTATCTCACACAGGATTGTTTGATATCTCACTCAGGATTGTTTTGATATCTCATTCAGGATTGTTTGATATCTCACTGTCTCACACAGGACTGTTTCGATATCTCACTCAGGATTCTTTTGATATTGCACAGGATTTTTTGATATCTCACTCAAGATTGTTTTAAAATCTCACTATCTCACTTGGGATTGTCTTGATATCTCACACAAGATTGTTTTGATATCTCACTCAGGATTGTTTTGCTATCTCACACAGGATTGTTTTGATATCTCACTATCTCACACTGGATTATTTTGATATCTCACACAGGATTGTTTTGATATCTCACTCAGGATTGTTTTGGTATCTCACACAGGATTGTTTTGCAATCTCACTCAGGATTGTTTTGATATCTCACACAGGATTGTTTTGATATCTCACTATGTCACTCAGGATTGCTTTGATATCTCACACAGGATTGCTTTGATATATCACTATCTCACTCAGGATTGTTTTGATATCTCACACAGGATTGTTTTGATATCTCACTATGTCACTCAGGATTGCTTTGATATCTCACTCAGGATTGCTTTGATATATCACTATCTCACTCAGGATTATTTTGATATCTCACACAGGATTGTTTTGATATCTCACTAAGAATGGTTTTGATATCTTACTCAGGATTGTTTTGGTATCTCACACAGGATTGTTGTGATATCTCACTCAGGATTCTTTTGATATCTCACACAGGACTGTTTTGATATCTCACTCAGAATTGTTTTGATATCTCACTCAGGATTCTTTTGATATCTCACACAGGATTGTTTTGATATCTCACTCAGAATAGTTTTGATATCTCAATATCTCACTCAAGATTGTTTTGATATCACACAGGATTGTTTTGATATTTCACTCAAGATTGTTTTGATATCTCACTATCTCACTCACGATTGTTTTGATATCTCACACAGGATTGTCTTGATATCTCACACAGGATTGTTTTGATATCTCACTCAGGATTGTTTTGATATCTCACTATCCCTCACAGGATTGGTTTGATATCTCACACAGGATTATTTGGTATCTCACTCAGGATTGTTTTGATGTTTCATAAAGGATTGTTTTGATATTTCACTCGGGATTGTTTTGATATCTCACACAGGACTGTTTTGATATCTCACTATCTTGCTCAGGATTGTTTTGATATCTCACACAGGACTGTTTTGATATCTCACTCAGAATTGTTTTGATATCTCACTCAGGATTGTTTTGATATCTCAGTATCTCACTCAAGATTGTTTTGATATCACACAGGATTGTTTTTATATTTCACTCAGGATTGTTTTGATATCTCACTATCTCACTTGGGATTGTCTTGATATCTCACACAATATTGTTTTGATATCTCACTCAGGATTGTTTTGCTATCTCACACAGGATTGTTTTGATATCTCACTATCTCACACTGGATTATTTTGATATCTCACACAGGATTGTTTTGATATCTCACTCAGGATTGTTTTGGTATCTCACACAGGATTGTTTTGCAATCTCACTCAGGATTGTTTTGATATCTCACACAGGATTGTTTTGATATCTCACTATGTCACTCAGGATTGCTTTGATATCTCACACAGGATTGTTTTGATATCTCACTAAGAATGGTTTTGATATCTTACTCAGGATTGTTTTGGTATCTCACACAGGATTGTTGTGATATCTCACTCAGGATTCTTTTGATATCTCACACAGGACTGTTTCGATATCTCACTCAGAATTGTTTTGATATCTCACTCAGAATTGTTTTGATATCTCAATATCTCACTCAAGATTGTTTTGATATCACACAGGATTGTTTTGATATTTCACTCAAGATTGTTTTGATATCTCACTATCTCACTCACGATTGTTTTGATATCTCACACAGGATTGTCTTGATATCTCACACAGGATTGTTTTGATATCTCACTCAGGATTGTTTTGATATCTCACTATCCCTCACAGGATTGGTTTGATATCTCACACAGGATTATTTGATATCTCACTCAGGATTGTTTTGATGTTTCATAAAGGATTGTTTTGATATCTCACTCGGGATTGTTTTGATATCTCACACAGGACTGTTTTGATATCTCACTATCTTGCTCAGGATTGTTTTGATATCTCACACAGGACTGTTTTGATATCTCAGTATCTCACTCAAGATTGTTTTGATATCACACAGGATTGTTTTTATATTTCACTCAGGATTGTTTTGATATCTCACTATCTCACTCACGATTGTTTTGATATCTCACACAGGATTGTCTTGATATCTCAAACAGGATTTTCACTCAGGATTGTTTTTATATTTCACTCAGGATTGGTTTGATATCTCATACAGGATTGTTTTGATATCTCACTCAGGATTGTTTTGATATCTCACTATCTCACTCAGGATTGTTTTGATATCTCACTCAGGATTATTTTGATATCTCACTATCTCACTCAGGATTGTTTTGATATCTCACTCAGGATTGTTTTGATATCTCATACAGGATTGTTTTGATATCTCACACAGGATTCTCACTCTGGATTATTTTGATATCTCACTCAGGATTCGTTTGATATCTCACACAGGATTGATTGATATCTCACTCAGGATTGTTTTGATATCTCACTCAGGATTGTTTTGATATCTCATTGTCTCACACAGGATTGTTTTGATATCTCACTCAGGATTGTTTTAATATCTCACTGTCTCACTCGAGATTGTCTTGATATCTCACACATGATTGTTTTGATATCTCACTCAGGATTGTTTTGCTATCTCACTATCTCACACTGGATTATTTTGATATCTCACACAGGATTGTTTTGATATCTCACTCAGGATTGTTTTGATATCTCACACAGGACTGTTTTGATATCTCACTATCTCGCTCAGGATTGTTTTGATATCTCACACAGGACTGTTTTGATATCTCACTCAGAATTGTTTTGATATCTCACTCAGGATTGTTTTGATATCTCAGTATCTCACTCAAGATTGTTTTGATATCACACATGATTGTTTTTATATTTCACTCAGGATTGTTTTGATATCTCACTAGCTCACTCACGATTGTTTTGATATCACACAGGATTGTTTTTATATTTCACTCAGGATTGTTTTGATATCTCACTATCCCACAAAGGATTGGTTTGATATCTCACACAGGATTATTTGATATCTCACTCAGGATTGTTTTGATGTTTCATAAAGGATTGTTTTGATATCTCACTCGGGATTGTTTTGATATCTCACACAGGACTGTTTTGATATCTCACTATCTCACTCAGGATTGTTTTGATATCTCACACAGGATTGTTTTGATATCTCACTCAGGATTGTTTTGATATCTCACTATCTCACTCAGTATTGTTTTGATATCTCACTCAGGATTGCTTTGATATCTCACAGAGGATTGTTTTGATATCTCACACAGGATTGTCTTGATATCTCACACAGGATTGTTTTTATATTTCACTCAGGATTGTTTTGATATCTCACTATCTCACTTGGGATTGTCTTGATATCTCACACAATATTGTTTTGATATCTCACTCAGGATTGTTTTGCTATCTCACACAGGATTGTTTTGATATCTCACTATCTCACACTGGATTATTTTGATATCTCACACAGGATTGTTTTGATATCTCACTCAGGATTGTTTTGGTATCTCACACAGGATTGTTTTGCAATCTCACTCAGGATTGTTTTGATATCTCACAAAGGATTGTTTTGATATCTCACTATGTCACTCAGGATTGCTTTGATATCTCACACAGGATTGCTTTGATATATCACTATCTCACTCAGGATTGTTTTGATATCTCACACAGGATTGTTTTGATATCTCACTATGTCACTCAGGATTGCTTTGATATCTCACACAGGATTGCTTTGATATATCACTATCTCACTCAGGATTATTTTGATATCTCACACAGGATTGTTTTGATATCTCACTAAGAATGGTTTTGATATCTTACTCAGGATTGTTTTGGTATCTCACACAGGATTGTTGTGATATCTCACTCAGGATTCTTTTGATATCTCACACAGGACTGTTTCGATATCTCACTCAGAATTGTTTTGATATCTCACTCAGGATTCTTTTGATATCTCACACAGGACTGTTTTGGTATCTCACTCAGAATTGTTTTGATATCTCACTCAGAATTGTTTTGATATCTCAATATCTCACTCAAGATTGTTTTGATATCACACAGGAGTGTTTTGATATTTCACTCAAGATTGTTTTGATATCTCACTATCTCACTCACAATTGTTTTGATATCTCACACAGGATTGTCTTGATATCTCACACAGGATTGTTTTGATATCTCACTCAGGATTGTTTTGATATCTCACTATCCCTCACAGGATTGGTTTGATATCTCACACAGGATTATTTGGTATCTCACTCAGGATTGTTTTGATGTTTCATAAAGGATTGCTTTGATATCTCACTCGGGATTGTTTTGATATCTCACACAGGACTGTTTTGATATCTCACTATCTTGCTCAGGATTGTTTTGATATCTCACACAGGACTGTTTTGATATCTCAGTATCTCACTCAAGATTGTTTTGATATCACACAGGATTGTTTTTATATTTCACTCAGGATTGTTTTGATATCTCACTATCTCACTCACGATTGTTTTGATATCTCACACAGGATTGTCTTGATATCTCAAACAGGATTCTCACTCAGGATTGTTTTTATATTTCACTCAGGATTGGTTTGATATCTCACACAGGATTGTTTTGATATCTCACTCAGGATTGTTTTGATATCTTACTATCTCACTCAGGATTGTTTTGATATCTCACTCAGGATTATTTTGATATCTCACTATCTCACTCAGGATTGTTTTGATATCTCACTCAGGATTGTTTTGATATCTCATACAGGATTGTTTTGATATCTCACACAGGATTCTCACTCTGGATTATTTTGATATCTCACTCAGGATTCGTTTGATATCTCACACAGGATTGTTTGATATCTCACTCAGGATTGTTTTGATATCTCACTCAGGATTGTTTTGATATCTCATTATCTCACACAGGATTGTTTTGATATCTCACTCAGGATTGTTTTAATATCTCACTGTCTCACTCGTGATTGTCTTGATATCTCACACATGATTGTTTTGATATCTCACTCAGGATTGTTTTGCTATATCACTATCTCACACTGGATTATTTTGATATCTCACACAGGATTGTTTTGATATCTCACTCAGGATTGTTTTGATATCTCACACAGGACTGTTTTGATATCTCACTATCTCGCTCAGGATTGTTTTGATATCTCACACAGGACTGTTTTGATATCTCACTCAGAATTGTTTTGATATCTCACTCAGGATTGTTTTGATATCTCAGTATCTCACTCAAGATTGTTTTGATATCACACATGATTGTTTTTTATATTTCACTCAGGATTGTTTTGATATCTCACTAGCTCACTCACGATTGTTTTGATATCGCACACAGGATTGTCTTGATATCTCACACAGGATTGTTTTGATATCTCACTATCCCACACAGGATTGGTTTGATATCTCACACAGGATTATTTGATATCTCACTCAGGATTGTTTTGATGTTTCATAAAGGATTGTTTTGATATCTCACTCGGGATTGTTTTGATATCTCACACAGGACTGTTTTGATATCTCACTATCTCACTCAGGATTGTTTTGATATCTCACACAGGATTGTTTTGATATCTCACACAGGATTCTCACTCAGGATTGTTTTTATATTTCATTCAGGATTGGTTTGATATCTCACACAGGATTGTTTTGATATCTCACTCAGGAGTGTTTTGATATCTCACTATCTCACTCAGTATTGTTTTGATATCTCACTCAGGATTGTTTTGATATCTCACAGAGGATTGTTTTGATATCTCACACAGGATTGTTTTGATATCTCACACAGGATTCTCACTCCGGATTATTTTGATATCTCACTCAGGATTAGTTTGATATCTCACACAGGATTATTTGATATCTCACTCAGGATTGTTTTGATATCTCACTCAAGATTGTTTTGATATCTCACTGTCTCACACAGGATTCTTTTGATATCTCACTCAGGATTCTTTTGATTTCACACAGGATTTTTTTGATATCTCACTCAGGATTGTTTTAATATCTCACTATCTCACTCGGGATTGTCTTGATATCTCACACATGATTGTTTTGATATCTCACTCAGGATTGTTTTGCTATCTCACACAGGATTGTTTTGATATCTCACTGTCTTACACTGGATTATTTTGATATCTCAGACAGGATTGTTTTGATATCTCACTCAGGATTGTTTTGAAATCTCACTCAGGATTGTTTTGGTATCTCACACAAGGTTTTTTTGATATCTCACACAGGATTGTTTTGATATCTCACTCATGATTGTTTTGATATATCACTATGTCACTCAGGATTGTTTTGATATCTCACACAGGATTGCTTTGATATATCACTATCTTACTCAGGATTGTTTTGATATCTCAATCAGGATTGTTTTGATATCTCACACAGGATTGTTTTGATATCTCAAACGGGATTGTTTTGATATCTCAAACAGGATTCTCACTCAGGATTGTTTTGATATCTCACTCAGGATTCTTTTGGTATCTCACTCAGGATTCTTTTGATATCTCAGACAGCATTGTTTTGATATCTCACTCAGGATTCTTTTGATATGTCACTCAGGATTGTTTTGATATCTCACTCAGGATTGTTTTGATATGTCACTCAGGATTGTTTTGATATCTCAAACGGGATTGTTTTGATATCTCAAACAGGATTCTCACTCAGGATTGTTTTGATATCTCACTCAGGATTCTTTTGATATCTCACACAGGATTCTCACTCAGGATTGTTTTTATATTTCATTCATGATTGGTTTGATATCTCACACATGATTGTTTTGATATCTCACTCAGGATTGTTTTGATATCTCACTATCTCACTCAGTATTGTTTTGATATCTCACTCAGGATTGTTTTGATATCTCACAGAGGATTGTTTTGATATCTCACACAGGATTGTTTTGATATCTCACACAGGATTCTCACTCTGGATTATTTTGATATCTCACTCAGGATTAGTTTGATATCTCACACAGGATTGTTTGATATCTCACTCAGGATTGTTTTGATATCTCACTCAAGATTGTTTTGATATCTCACTGTCTCACACAGGATTGTTTTGATATCTCACTCAGGATTCTTTTGATATCACACAGGATTTTTTTGATATCTCACTCAGGATTGTTTTAATATCTCACTATCTCACTCGGGATTGTCTTGATATCTCACACGATTGTTTTGATATCTCACTCAGGATTGTTTTGCTATCTCACACGGGATTGTTTTGATATCTCCCTATCTTACACTGGATTATTTTGATATCTCAGACAGGATTGTTTTGATATCTCAATCAGGATTGTTTTGATATCTAACTCAGGATTGTTTTGGTATCTCACACAGGATTTTTTTGATATCTCACACAGGATTGTTTTGATATCTCACTCATGATTGTTTTGATATATCACTATGTCACTCAGGATTGTTTTGATATCTCACACAGGATTGATTTGATATATCACTATCTTACTCAGGATTGTTTTGATATCTTACAGTGGATTGTTTTGATATCTTAGGATTGTTTTGCTATCTCACACAGGATTGTTTTGATATCTCACTGTCTCACTCTGGATTGCTTTGATATCTCATACAGGATTGTTTTGATATCTCACTCAGGATTGTTTTAATATCTCACACAGGATTGTTTTGATATCTCACTCAGGATTCTTTTGGTATCTCACTCAGGATTCTTTTGATATCTCAGACAGCATTGTTTTGATATCTCACTCAGGATTCTTTTGATATCTCACTCAGGATTGTTTTGATATGTCACTCAGGATTGTTTTGATATCACACAGGATTGTTTTGATATCTCACTCAGGATTGTTTTGATATCTCACACAGGATTGTCTTGATATCTCACACAAGATTGTTTTGATATCTCACTGTCTCACTCAGGATTGTTTTGATATCTCACACAGGACCATTTTGATATATCACTATCTCACACAGGATTGTTTTGATATCTTACAATGGATTGTTTTGATATCTTAGGATTGTTTTGCTATCTCACACAGGATTGTTTTGATATCTCACTGTCTCACTCTGGATTGTTTTGATATCTCATACAGGATTGTTTTGATATCTCACTCAGGATTGTTTTAATATCTCACACAGGATTGTTTTGATATCTCACTTAGGATTATTTTGATATCTCACACAGGATTGTTTTGATTTCTCACACAGGATTCTCATTCAGGATTGTTTTGATGTCTCATTCAGGATTGTTTTGATATCTCACACATGATTGTTTTGATATCTCACTTAGAAATGTTTTGATACCTCACTATCTCACTCAGGATTCTTTTGATATCTCACACAGGATTATTTGATATCTCACTCAGGATTGTTTTGATATCTCACTCAAGATTGTTTTGATATCTCACTGTCTCACACAGGATAGTTTTGATATCTCACTCAGGATTCTTTTGATATCACACAGGATTTTTTGATATCTCACTTAGGATTGTTTTAATATCTCACTATCTCACTTGGGATTGTCTTGATATCTCACACATGATTGTTTTGATATCTCACTCAGGATTGTTTTGCTATCTCACACAGGATCGTTTTGATATCTCACTATCTTACACTGGATTATTTTGATATCTCAGACAGGATTGTTTTGATATCTCACTCAGGATTGTTTTGATATCTCACTCAGGATTGTTTTGGTATCTCACACAGGATTTTTTTGATATCTCACACAGGATTGCTTTGGTATCTCACTCATGATTGTTTTGATATTTCACTATGTCACTCAGGATTGTTTTGATATCTCACACAGGATTGCTTTGATATATCACTATCTTACTCAGGATTGTTTTGATATCTCAATCAGGATTGTTTTGATATCTCACACAGGATTGTTTTGATATCTCAAACGGGATTGTTTTGATATCTCAAACAGGATTCTCACTCAGGATTGTTTTGATATCTCACTCAGGATTCTTTTGGTATCTCACTCAGGATTCTTTTGATATCTCAGACAGCATTGTTTTGATATCTCACTCAGGATTCTTTTGATATCTCACTCAGGATTGTTTTGATATGTCACTCAGGATTGTTTTGATATCTCAAACGGGTTTGTTTTGATATCTCAAACAGGATTCTCACTCAGGATTGTTTTGATATCTCACTCGGGATTCTTTTGATATCTCACACAGGATTCTCACTCTGGATTATTTTGATATCTCACTCAGGATTAGTTTGATATCTCACACAGGATTGTTTGATATCTCACTCAGGATTGTTTTGATATCTCACTGTCTCACACAGGATTGCTTTGATATCTCACTCAGGATTCATTTGATATCACACAGGATTGTTTTGATATCTCACTCAGGATTGTTTTAATATCTCACTATCTCACTCGGGATTGTCTTGATATCTCACACATGATTGTTTTGATATCTCACTCAGGATTGCTTTGCTATCTTACACGGGATTGTTTTAACATCTCACTATCTTACACTGGATTATTTTGATATCTCAGACAGGTTTGTTTTGATATCTCACTCAAGATTGTTTTGATATCTAACTCAGGATTGTTTTGGTATCTCACACAGGATTTTTTTGATATCTCACACAGGATTGTTTTGATATCTCACTCATGATTGTTTTGATATATCACTATGTCACTCAGGATTGTTTTGATATCTCACACAGGATTGCTTTGATATATCACTATCTTACTCAGGATTGTTTTGATATCTCAATCAGGATTGTTTTGATATCTCACACAGGATTGTTTTGATATCTCAAACGGGATTGTTTTGATATCTCAAACAGGATTCTCACTCAGGATTGTTTTGATATCTCATTCAGGATTCTTTTGGTATCTCACTCAGGATTCTTTTGATATCTCAGACAGCATTGTTTTGATATCTCACTCAGGATTCTTTTGATATCTCACTCAGGATTGTGTTGATATGTCACTCAGGATTGTTTTGATATCACACAGGATTGTTTTGATATCTCACACAGGATTGTTTTGATATCTCACACAGGATTGTCTTGATATCTCACAAAAGATTGTTTTGATATCTCACTGTCTCACTCAGGATTGTTTTGATATCTCACACAGGACCATTTTGATATATCACTATCTCACACAGGATTGTTTTGATATCTTACAATGGATTGTTTTGATATCTTAGGATTGTTTTGATATCTCACTCAGGATTGTTTTGATATCTCATACAGGATTGTTTTGATATTTATAGGTTCATAGGTTCATACTAGGCTATCTGCCCTAGGGCATTTATAAGCCTAGCCAGAATGTGTTTGGCTTTTGCCACCCATTTTAAATGAATTTTGCTATGCCCTTTTTCGAGGTTAGTATACTCTGCCTCTGTCTAACAGTGACACAGAAGTGATACCTGGGGTAAACCTACAAACTCCCATCCACTCATCAAGATTCCTCTTGAAGAGAGTCAATGAGGGACTCTGCTAAACCTGGACTGGGATTTTATTCCAGAGTGAAGGGAGCCTCTGGGTTATGAATCTGTCCCTCCAGCATGTCCTATTTATTTCAGTGCTGAGGTTTAAGTCTCTCGAGCGCGTCGCTCGATGGGATTTGGATTTTCTGAGGTGCAGCATGTTCATTAATTCCGGGTTGGACATGGCTTTATACGTCAGGCACAGATCGCCTCTGAGCAGGCGGTATGCCACTGAGTAGAGCTGGAGATTCTTTAACCGGGCAGCATATGGCATCTGTTTGAACCCTTTGATCCTCTTGGTGAGGTACTTTTGGGGTCTTTCCAATTGCTGCAAGTGTCTGGTAAGGTACATCCCAAAAGGGGCATTGTACTCAATTATGGGCCTGATGAGGGATGAGTAAAGAGGCACGATGACCTCCCCTGATCTAGATGTGAATCCTTTCATGATTAGATGGGCTATATAAAATGTTTTTCTAACCACTTTGGCCACGTGGTTGTCAAATGAGAGATTGCTATCAACTTGGATACCCAGGTCCCTAATTACTTCTTCCATACTTAATGGATTACCACCTATGTGGTAATTTGTGGGCACTTTGTTTTTGCCAAAGGGGATGACTATACACTTTTTGGCATTTAGCTTGAGGCCATGGCTCTGGCACAAGTTGTCTGTTTCTATGAGGCCCTTTTGTAAGATGCTTGTGTCTGCTGGAGAATCGATTATGGCGCCCAGTTTGCAGTCATCTGTGAATTTGGTCAGCCACAGTCCTTCCGTGTTAGCCTGTAACTCCGAGAAATATATACCGAACAAGAGAGGTCCCAGGACTGAGCCTTGTGGGATGCCACTTGTAACTAGTTTGAAGTCTGACATGGCTCCAGCAATTCTAACCATGTGGGTTCTGTCCTTGAGCCAGTTTGCAACCCGACTAGTGACATAGGGGGTTTATATTTAAGCTGGTGAGCTTATCTATAATGCCCAAGTGGGGTATTGTATCGAAGCCTTTTGCAAGGTCCAGGTAGGCTGTGTGGACCACCTTCCCCTCGTCAATGGCCTTGGTGACTGTTTCAAAGAAATCGACCAGGTTTAAGAGGCAGGATCTGCCCTTAACAAAGCTGAACTGGGTAGGATCCAGTGTCTGTAGGTCCCCAATATCTTTATTTATGAGGTCCATTATGATCCTTTCCATAGCGTTGCAGACCAAGCTAGTCAGGCTTATGGGGCGATAGTTTCCAGGATCCGTTGAGGCACTACCTTTGTGGAGAGGGACCACTGTTGCTGTACGCCACTCTTTGGGTTTCACACAGGATTGTTTTGATATCTCACTCAGGATTGTTTTGGTATCTCACACAGGATTGTTTTGCTATCTCACACAGGATTGTTTTGATATCTCACTCAGGACTGTTTTGATATCTCACATAGGATTCTTTTGATATCTCACTATGTCACTCATGATTGTTTTGATATCTCACACAGGATTGCTTTGATATATCACTATCTCACTCAGGACTGTTTTGATATCTCAATCAGGATTGTTTTGATATCTCACACAGGATTGTTTTGATATCTCAAAAAGGATTGTTTTGATATCTCAAGCAGGATTCTCACTCAGGATTGTTTTGATATCTCACTCAGGATTCTTTTGATATCTCACACAGGATTGTTTTGATATCTCACTCAGGATTCTTTTGATATCTCACTCAGGATTGTTTTGATATGTCACTCTGGATTATTTTGATATCACACAGGATTGCTTTGATATCTTACTCAGGTTCGTTTTGATATCTCACACAGGATTGTCTTGATATCTCACACAGGAGTGTTTTGATATCTCACTGTCTCACTCAGGATTGTTTTGATATCTCACACAGGACTGTTTTGATATCTCACTACCTCACACAGGATTGTTTTGATATCTCACAATGGATTGTTTTGATATCTCAGGAATGTTTTGATATCTCACACAGGATTGTTTTGATATCTCACTATCTCACTCAGGATTGTTTTGATATCTCACACAGGATTGTTTTGATATCTCACACAGGATTGTTTTGATATCTCATTCAGGATTAATTTGATATCTCACACAGGATTGTTTTGATTTCTCACACGGGATTCTCATTCAGGATTGTTTTTATATCTCATTCAGGATTGTTTTGATATCTCACACAGGATTGTTTTGATATTTCACTTAGAAATGTTTTGATAGCTCACTATCTCACTCAGGATTGTTTTGATATCTCACACACGATTGTTTTGATATCTCACTCAGGATTGTTTTAATATCTCACACAGGATTGTTTTCATATCTCACTTAGGATTATTTTGATATCTCACACAGGATTGTTTTGATTTCTCACACAGGATTCTCATTCAGGATTGTTTTGATATCTCATTCAGGATTGTTTTGATATCTCACACATGATTGTTTTGATATCTTACTTAGAAATGTTTTGATACCTCACTATCTCACTCAGGATTCTTTTGATATCTCACACAGGATTGTTTGATATCTCACTCAGGATTGTTTTGATATCTCACTGAAGATTGTTTTGATATCTCACTGTCTCACACAGGATTGTTTTGATATCTCACTCAGGATTCTTTTGATATCACACAGGATTTTTTTGATATCTCACTCAGGATTGTTTTAATATCTCACTATCTCACTCGGGATTGTCTTGATATCTCACACATGATTGTTTTGATATCTCACTCAGGATTGTTTTGCTATCTCACACAGGATTGTTTTGATATCTCACTATCTTACACTGGATTATTTTGATATCTCAGACAGGATTGTTTTGATATCTCACTCAGGATTGTTTTGATATCTCACTCAGGATTGTTTTGGTATCTCACACAGGATTTTTTTGATATCTCACACAGGATTGTTTTGGTATCTCACTCATGATTGTTTTGATATTTCACTATGTCACTCAGGATTGTTTTGATATCTCACACAGGATTGCTTTGATATATCACTATCTTACTCAGGATTGTTTTGATATCTCAATCAGGATTGTTTTGATATCTCACACAGGATTGTTTTGATATCTCAAACGGGATTGTTTTGATATCTCAAACAGGATTCTCACTCAGGATTGTTTTGATATCTCACTCAGGATTCTTTTGGTATCTCACTCAGGATTCTTTTGATATCTCAGACAGCATTGTTTTGATATCTCACTCAGGATTCTTTTGATATCTCACTCAGGATTGTTTTGATATGTCACTCAGGATTGTTTTGATATCTCAAACGGGATTGTTTTGATATCTCAAACAGGATTCTCACTCAGGATTGTTTTGATATCTCAGGATTCTTTTGATATCTCACACAGGATTCTCACTCCGGATTATTTTGATATCTCACTCAGGATTAGTTTGATATCTCACACAGGATTGTTTGATATCTCACTCAGGATTGTTTTGATATCTCACTCAAGATTGTTTTGATATCTCACTGTCTCACACAGGATTGTTTTGATATCTCACTCAGGATTCTTTTGATATCACACAGGATTTTTTTGATATCTCACTCAGGATTGTTTTAATATCTCACTATCTCACTCGGGATTGTCTTGATATCTCACACATGATTGTTTTGATATCTCACTCAGGATTGTTTTGCTATCTTACACGGGATTGTTTTGATATCTCACTATCTTACACTGGATTATTTTGATATCTCAGACAGGATTGTTTTGATATCTCACTCAGGATTGTTTTGATATCTAACTCAGGATTGTTTTGGTATCTCACACAGGATTTTTTTGATATCTCACACAGGATTGTTTTGATATCTCACTCATGATTGTTTTGATATATCACTATGTCACTCAGGATTGTTTTGATATCTCACACAGGATTGCTTTGATATATCACTATCTTACTCAGGATTGTTTTGATATCTCAATCAGGATTGTTTTGATATCTCACACAGGATTGTTTTGATATCTCAAACGGGATTGTTTTGATATCTCAAACAGGATTCTCACTCAGGATTGTTTTGATATCTCATTCAGGATTCTTTTGGTATCTCACTCAGGATTCTTTTGATATCTCAGACAGCATTGTTTTGATATCTCACTCAGGATTCTTTTGATATCTCACTCAGGATTGTTTTGATATGTCACTCAGGATTGTTTTGATATCACACAGGATTGTTTTGATATCTCACACAGGATTGTTTTGATATCTCACACAGGATTGTCTTGATATCTCACACAAGATTGTTTTGATATCTCACTGTCTCACTCAGGATTGTTTTGATATCTCACACAGGACCATTTTGATATATCACTATCTCACACAGGATTGTTTTGATATCTTACAATGGATTGTTTTGATATCTTAGGATTGTTTTGATATCTCACTCAGGATTGTTTTGATATCTCATACAGGATTGTTTTGATATTTATAAGTTCATAGGTTCATACTAGGCTATCTGCCCTAGGGCATTTATAAGCCTAGCCAGAATGTGTTTGGCTTTTGCCACCCATTTTAAATGAATTTTGCTATGCCCTTTTTCGAGGTTAGTATACTCTGCCTCTGTCTAACAGTGACACAGAAGTGATACCTGGGGTAAACCTACAAACTCCCATCCACTCATCAAGATTCCTCTTGAAGAGAGTCAATGAGGGACTCTGCTAAACCTGGACTGGGATTTTATTCCAGAGTGAAGGGAGCCTCTGGGTTATGAATCTGTCCCTCCAGCATGTCCTATTTATTTCAGTGCTGAGGTTTAAGTCTCTCGAGCGCGTCGCTCGATGGGATTTGGATTTTCTGAGGTGCAGCATGTCCATTAATTCCGGGTTGGACATGGCTTTATACGTCAGGCACAGATCGCCTCTGAGCAGGCGGTATGCCACTGAGTAGAGCTGGAGTTTCTTTAACCGGGCAGCATATGGCATCTGTTTGAACCCTTTGATCCTCTTGGTGAGGTACTTTTGGGGTCTTTCCAATTGCTGCAAGTGTCTGGTAAGGTACATCCCAAAAGGGGCATTGTACTCAATTATGGGCCTGATGAGGGATGAGTAAAGAGGCACGATGACCTCCCCTGATCTAGATGTGAATCCTTTCATGATTAGATGGGCTATATAAAATGTTTTTCTAACCACTTTGGCCACGTGGTTGTCAAATGAGAGATTGCTATCAACTTGGATACCCAGGTCCCTAATTACTTCTTCCATACTTAATGGATTACCACCTATGTGGTAATTTGTGGGCACTTTGTTTTTGCCAAAGGGGATGACTATACACTTTTTAGCATTTAGCTTGAGTCCATGGCTCTGGCACAAGTTGTCTGTTTCTATGAGGCCCTTTTGTAAGATGCTTGTGTCTGCTGGAGAATCGATTATGGCGCCCAGTTTGCAGTCATCTGTGAATTTGGTCAGCCACAGTCCTTCCGTGTTAGCCTGTAACTCCGAGAAATATATACCAAACAAGAGAGGTCCCAGGACTGAGCCTTGTGGGATGCCACTTGTAACTAGTTTGAAGTCTGACATGGCTCCAGCAATTCTAACCATGTGGGTTCTGTCCTTGAGCCAGTTTGCAACCCGACTAGTGACATAGGGGGTTTATATTTAAGCTGGTGAGCTTATCTATAATGCCCAAGTGGGGTATTGTATCGAAGCCTTTGCAAGGTCCAGGTAGGCTGTGTGGACCACCTTCCCTCGTCAATGGCCTTGGTGACTGTTTCAAAGAAATCGACCAGGTTTAAGAGGCAGGATCTGCCCTTAACAAAGCTGAACTGGGTAGGATCCAGTGTCTGTAGGTCCCCAATATCTTTATTTATGAGGTCCATTATGATCCTTTCCATAGCGTTGCAGACCAAGCTAGTCAGGCTTATGGGGCGATAGTTTCCAGGATCCGTTGAGGCACTACCTTTGTGGAGAGGGACCACTGTTGCTGTACGCCACTCTTTGGGTTTCACACAGGATTGTTTTGATATCTCACTCAGGATTGTTTTGGTATCTCACACAGGATTGTTTTGCTATCTCACAGGATTGTTTTGATATCTCACTCAGGACTGTTTTGATATCTCACATAGGATTCTTTTGATATCTCACTATGTCACTCATGATTGTTTTGATATCTCACACAGGATTGCTTTGATATATCACTATCTCACTCAGGACTGTTTTGATATCTCAATCAGGATTGTTTTGATATCTCACACAGGATTGTTTTGATATCTCAAAAAGGATTGTTTTGATATCTCAAGCAGGATTCTCACTCAGGATTGTTTTGATATCTCACTCAGGATTCTTTTGATATCTCACACAGGATTGTTTTGATATCTCACTCAGGATTCTTTTGATATCTCAAGCAGGATTCTCACTCAGGATTGTTTTGATATCTCACTCAGGATTCTTTTGATATCTCACACAGGATTGTTTTGATATCTCACTCAGGATTCTTTTGATATCTCACTCAGGATTGTTTTGATATGTCACTCTGGATTATTTTGATATCACACAGGATTGCTTTGATATCTTACTCAGGTTCGTTTTGATATCTCACACAGGATTGT
The DNA here is from genome assembly GCF_019279795.1 of Protopterus annectens. Taxonomy (NCBI): domain Eukaryota; kingdom Metazoa; phylum Chordata; order Ceratodontiformes; family Protopteridae; genus Protopterus; species Protopterus annectens. The sequence goes on along the minus strand of NC_056751.1, from coordinate 722,353,156 downwards.
CTTGATATCTCACACAGGAGTGTTTTGATATCTCACTGTCTCACTCAGGATTGTTTTGATATCTCACACAGGACTGTTTTGATATCTCACTACCTCACACAGGATTGTTTTTATATCTCACAATGGATTGTTTTGATATCTCAGGAATGTTTTGATATCTCACACAGGATTGTTTTGATATCTCACTATCTCACTCAGGATTGTTTTGATATCTCACACAGGATTGTTTTGATATCTCACACAGGATTGTTTTGATATCTCATTCAGGATTAATTTGATATCTCACACAGGATTGTTTTGATTTCTCACACAGGATTCTCATTCAGGATTGTTTTTATATCTCATTCAGGATTGTTTTGATATCTCACACAGGATTGTTTTGATATTTCACTTAGAAATGTTTTGATAGCTCACTATCTCACTCAGGATTGTTTTGATATCTCACACGATTGTTTTGATATCTCACTCAGGATTGTTTTAATATCTCACACAGGATTGTTTTCATATCTCACTTAGGATTATTTTGATATCTCACACAGGATTGTTTTGATTTCTCACACAGGATTCTCATTCAGGATTGTTTTGATATCTCATTCAGGATTGTTTTGATATCTCACACATGATTGTTTTGATATCTCACTTAGAAATGTTTTGATACCTCACTATCTCACTCAGGATTCTTTTGATATCTCACACAGGATTGTTTGATATCTCACTCAGGATTGTTTTGATATCTCACTGAAGATTGTTTTGATATCTCACTGTCTCACACAGGATTGTTTTGATATCTCACTCAGGATTCTTTTGATATCACACAGGATTTTTTTGATATCTCACTCAGGATTGTTTTAATATCTCACTATCTCACTCGGGATTGTCTTGATATCTCACACATGATTGTTTTGATATCTCACTCAGGATTGTTTTGCTATCTCACACAGGATTGTTTTGATATCTCACTATCTTACACTGGATTATTTTGATATCTCAGACGGGATTGTTTTGATATCTCACTCAGGATTGTTTTGATATCTCACTCAGGATTGTTTTGGTATCTCACACAGGATTTTTTTGATATCTCACACAGGATTGTTTTGGTATCTCACTCATGATTGTTTTGATATTTCACTATGTCACTCAGGATTGTTTTGATATCTCACACAGGATTGCTTTGATATATCACTATCTTACTCAGGATTGTTTTGATATCTCAATCAGGATTGTTTTGATATCTCACACAGGATTGTTTTGATATCTCAAACAGGATTCTCACTCAGGATTGTTTTGATATCTCACTCAGGATTCTTTTGGTATCTCACTCAGGATTCTTTTGATATCTCAGACAGCATTGTTTTGATATCTCACTCAGGATTCTTTTGATATCTCACTCAGGATTGTTTTGATATGTCACTCAGGATTGTTTTGATATCTCAAACGGGATTGTTTTGATATCTCAAACAGGATTCTCACTCAGGATTGTTTTGATATCTCAGGATTCTTTTGATATCTCACACAGGATTCTCACTCCGGATTATTTTGATATCTCACTCAGGATTAGTTTGATATCTCACACAGGATTGTTTGATATCTCACTCAGGATTGTTTTGATATCTCACTCAAGATTGTTTTGATATCTCACTGTCTCACACAGGATTGTTTTGATATCTCACTCAGGATTCTTTTGATATCACACAGGATTTTTTTGATATCTCACTCAGGATTGTTTTAATATCTCACTATCTCACTCGGGATTGCCTTGATATCTCACACATGATTGTTTTGATATCTCACTCAGGATTGTTTTGCTATCTTACACGGGATTGTTTTGATATCTCACTATCTTACACTGGATTATTTTGATATCTCAGACAGGATTGTTTTGATATCTCACTCAGGATTGTTTTGATATCTAACTCAGGATTGTTTTGGTATCTCACACAGGATTTTTTTGATATCTCACACAGGATTGTTTTGATATCTCACTCATGATTGTTTTGATATATCACTATGTCACTCAGGATTGTTTTGATATCTCACACAGGATTGCTTTGATATATCACTATCTTACTCAGGATTGTTTTGATATCTCAATCAGGATTGTTTTGATATCTCACACAGGATTGTTTTGATATCTCAAACGGGATTGTTTTGATATCTCAAACAGGATTCTCACTCAGGATTGTTTTGATATCTCATTCAGGATTCTTTTGGTATCTCACTCAGGATTCTTTTGATATCTCAGACAGCATTGTTTTGATATCTCACTCAGGATTCTTTTGATATCTCACTCAGGATTGTTTTGATATGTCACTCAGGATTGTTTTGATATCACACAGGATTGTTTTGATATCTCACACAGGATTGTTTTGATATCTTACACAGGATTGTCTTGATATCTCACACAAGATTGTTTTGATATCTCACTGTCTCACTCAGGATTGTTTTGATATCTCACACAGGACCATTTTGATATATCACTATCTCACACAGGATTGTTTTGATATCTTACAATGGATTGTTTTGATATCTTAGGATTGTTTTGATATCTCACTCAGGATTGTTTTGATATCTCATACAGGATTGTTTTGATATTTATAGGTTCATAGGTTCATACTAGGCTATCTGCCCTAGGGCATTTATAAGCCTAGCCAGAATGTGTTTGGCTTTTGCCACCCATTTTAAATGAATTTTGCTATGCCCTTTTTCGAGGTTAGTATACTCTGCCTCTGTCTAACAGTGACACAGAAGTGATACCTGGGGTAAACCTACAAACTCCCATCCACTCATCAAGATTCCTCTTGAAGAGAGTCAATGAGGGACTCTGCTAAACCTGGACTGGGATTTTATTCCAGAGTGAAGGGAGCCTCTGGGTTATGAATCTGTCCTTCCAGCATGTCCTATTTATTTCAGTGCTGAGGTTTAAGTCTCTCGAGCGCGTCGCTCGATGGGATTTGGATTTTCTGAGGTGCAGCATGTCCATTAATTCCGGGTTGGACATGGCTTTATACGTCAGGCACAGATCGCCTCTGAGCAGGCGGTATGCCACTGAGTAGAGCTGGAGTTTCTTTAACCGGGCAGCATATGGCATCTGTTTGAACCCTTTAATCCTCTTGGTGAGGTACTTTTGGGGTCTTTCCAATTGCTGCAAGTGTCTGGTAAGGTACATCCCAAAAGGGGCATTGTACTCAATTATGGGCCTGATGAGGGATGAGTAAAGAGGCACGATGACCTCCCCTGATCTAGATGTGAATCCTTTCATGATTAGATGGGCTATATAAAATGTTTTTCTAACCACTTTGGCCACGTGGTTGTCAAATGAGAGATTGCTATCAACTTGGATACCCAGGTCCCTAATTACTTCTTCCATATTTAATGGATTACCACCTATGTGGTAATTTGTGGGCACTTTGTTTTTGCCAAAGGGGATGACTATACACTTTTTGGCATTTAGCTTGAGGCCATGGCTCTGGCACAAGTTGTCTGTTTCTATGAGGCCCTTTTGTAAGATGCTTGTGTCTGCTGGAGAATCGATTATGGCGCCCAGTTTGCAGTCATCTGTGAATTTGGTCAGCCACAGTCCTTCCGTGTTAGCCTGTAACTCCGAGAAATATATACCGAACAAGAGAAGTCCCAGGACTGAGCCTTGTGGGATGCCACTTGTAACTAGTTTGAAGTCTGACATGGCTCCAGCAATTCTAACCATGTGGGTTCTGTCCTTGAGCCAGTTTGCAACCTGACTAGTGACATAGGGGGTTTATATTTAAGCTGGTGAGCTTATCTATAATGCCCAAGTGGGGTATTGTATCAAAGCCTTTTGCAAGGTCCAGGTAGGCTGTGTGGACCACTTTCCCCTCGTCAATGGCCTTGGTGACTGTTTCAAAGAAATCGACCAGGTTTAAGAGGCAGGATCTGCCCTTAACAAAGCTGAACTGGGTAGGATCCAGTGTCTGTAGGTCCCCAATATCTTTATTTATGAGGTCCATTATGATCCTTTCCATAGCGTTGCAGACCAAGCTTGTCAGGCTTATGGGGCGATAGTTTCCAGGATCCGTTGAGGCACTACCTTTGTGGAGAGGGACCACTGTTGCTGTACGCCACTCTTTGGGTTTCACACAGGATTGTTTTGATATCTCACTCAGGATTGTTTTGGTATCTCACACAGGATTGTTTTGCTATCTCACACAGGATTGTTTTGATATCTCACTCAGGACTGTTTTGATATCTCACATAGGATTCTTTTGATATCTCACTATGTCACTCATGATTGTTTTGATATCTCACACAGGATTGCTTTGATATATCACTATCTCACTCAGGACTGTTTTGATATCTCAATCAGGATTGTTTTGATATCTCACACAGGATTGTTTTGATATCTCAAAAAGGATTGTTTTGATATCTCAAGCAGGATTCTCACTCAGGATTGTTTTGATATCTCACTCAGGATTCTTTTGATATCTCACACAGGATTGTTTTGATATCTCACTCAGGATTCTTTTGATATCTCACTCAGGATTGTTTTGATATGTCACTCTGGATTATTTTGATATCACACAGGATTGCTTTGATATCTTACTCAGGTTCATTTTGATATCTCACACAGGATTGTCTTGATATCTCACACAGGAGTGTTTTGATATCTCACTGTCTCACTCAGGATTGTTTTGATATCTCACACAGGACTGTTTTGATATCTCACTACCTCACACAGGATTGTTTTTATATCTCACAATGGATTGTTTTGATATCTCAGGAATGTTTTGATATCTCACACAGGATTGTTTTGATATCTCACTATCTCACTCAGGATTGTTTTGATATCTCACACAGGATTGTTTTGATATCTCACACAGGATTGTTTTGATATCTCATTCAGGATTAATTTGATATCTCACACAGGATTGTTTTGATTTCTCACACAGGATTCTCACTCAGGATTGTTTTGATATCTCATTCAGGATTGTTTTGATATCTCACACAGGATTGTTTTGATATTTCACTTAGAAATGTTTTGATAGCTCACTATCTCACTCAGGATTGTTTTGATATCTCACACAGGATTGTTTTGATATCTCACTCAGGATTTTGTTGATATCTCACTCAGGATTGTTTTGATATCTCATACATGATTGTTTTGATATCTCATTATCTCACTCAGGATTGTTTTGATATCTCACAGAGGATTGTTTTGATATCTCACTATCTCGCTCAGGATTGTTTTGATATCTTGCTCAGGATTGTTTTGATATCTCGCACAAGATTGTTTTGATATTTCACACAGGATTGTTTTGATGTCTCACTATCTCACTCAGGATTGTTTTGATATCTTACACAGGATTGTTTGATATCTCACTATCTCACTCAGGATTGTTTTTATATCTCACACAGGATTGTTTTGATATCTCACTCAGGATTGTTCTGATATCTCTCTCAGGATTGTTTTGGTATCTCACACAGGATTTTTGTGATATCTCATTCAGGATTGTTTTGATATCTCACACAGGATTGTTTTGATATCTTACTCAGGATTGCTTTGATATCTCACTCAGGATTGTTTTGGTATCTCACACAGGATTGTTTTGATATCTCATTCAGAATTGTTTTGATATCTCACACAGGATTGTTTTGATATCTCACACAGGATTGCTTTGATATATCACTATCTCACTGAGGATTGTTTTGATATCTCACACAGGATTGTTCTGATATCTCAAACAGGATGATTTTAATATCTCACACAGGATTGTTTTGATATCTCAAACAGGATTGTTTTGATATCTCAAACAGGATTCTCACTCAGGATTGCTTTGATATCTCACTCAGGATTCTTTTGATATCTCATTCAGGATTCTTTTGCTATCTCACACAGGATTGTTTAGATATCTCACTCAGGATTGTGTTGATATGTCAATCAGGATTGTTTTGATATCACACAGGATTGTTTTGATATCTCACACAGGACTGTTTTGATATCTCACTATCTCACACAGGATTGTTTTGCTATCTCACAATAGATTGTTTTGATATCTCATGATTGTTTTGATATCTCACACAGGATTGTTTCATATATCACTATCTCACTCAGGACTGTTTTGATATCTCACACAGGATTGTTTTGATACCTCACTTAGAAATGTTTTGATACCTCACTATCTCACTCAGGATTGCTTTGATATCTCACTCAGGATTGGTTTGATATCTCACTCAGGATTGTGTTGATATCTCACTCAGGATTGTTTGTATATCTCATACATGATTGTTTTGATATCTCACTATCTCACTCAGGATTGTTTTGATATCTCACAGAGGATTGTTTTGATATCTCACTCAGGATTATTTTGATATCTCGCTCAGGATTGTTTTGATATCTCACACAGGATTGTTTTGATATTTCACACAGGATTGTTTTGATGTCTCACTATCTCACTCAGGATTGTTTTGATATCTCACGCAGGACTGTTTGTTATCTCACTATCTCACTCGGGATTGATTTGATATCTCACACAGGATTGTTTTGATATCTCACTCAGGATTGTTTTGATATCTCTCTCAGGATTGTTTTGGTATCTCACACATGATTGTTGTGATATCTCACATACGATTCTCACTCAGGATTGTTTTGATATCTCACTATCTCACTCAGAATTGTTTTGATATCACACAGGATTGTTTTGATATCTCACTCAGGATTGTTTTGATATCTCACTATCTCACTCAAGATTGTTTTGATATCTCACACAGGATTGTTTTGATATCTCACTCAGGATTGTATTGATATCTCACTATCCCACTCAGGATAGTTTTGATATCTCACACAGGATTGTTTTGATATCTCATTCAGGATTGTTTTGATATCTCATAAAGGATTGTTTTGATATCTCACTCAGGATTGTTTTGATGTCTCACACAGGATTGTTTTGATATCTCACACAGGATTGTTTTGATATCTCACTATCTCACTCAGGATTGTTTTGATATGTCACACAGGATTGTTTTGATATCTCACACAGGATTCCCATTCAGGATTGTTTTTATATCTCAATCAGGATTGGATTGATATCTCAAACAAGATTGCTTTGACATCTCACTTGGGATTGTTTTGATATCTCACTATCTCACTCAGAATTGTTTTGATATCTCACACAGGATTATTTTGATATCTCACTATCTCACTCAGGATTGTTTTGATATCTCACTAAGGATTGTTTTGATATCTCACTCAGGGTTGTTTTGATATCTCACACAGGACTATTTTGATATCTCACTCACGACTATTTTGATATCTCACACAGGATTGTTTGATATCTCACTCAGGATTGTTTTGATATCTCACTATCTCACACAGGATTGTTTTGATATCTCACTCAGGATTCTTTTGATATCACACAGGATGTTTTTGGTATCTCACTCAGGATTGTTTTAAAATCTCACTATCTCACTCAGGATTGTCTTGATATGTGACACGTGATTGTTTTGATATCTCACTCAGGATTGTTTTGCTATCTCACACAGGATTGTTTTGATATTTCACTATCTTACACTGGATTATTTTGATATCTCACACATGGTTGTTTTGATATCTCACTCAGGATTGTTTTTCTATCTCACACAGTATTGTTTTGCTATCTCACACAGGATTGTTTTGATATCTCACTCATGATTATTTTGATATCTCACACAGGATTGTTTTGATTTTTCACACAGGATTCTCACTCAGGATTGTTTTGATATCTCATTCAGGATTGTTTTGATACCTCACACAGGATTGTTTTGATATCTCACTCAGGATTGTTTTGATATCTCACTCAGGATTGTTTTGGTATCTCACACAGGATTGTTTTGCTATCTCATTCAGGATTGTTTTGATATCTTACACAGGATTGTTTTGATATCTCACTGTCTCACTCAGGATTGTTTTGATATCTCACACAGGATTGCTTTGATATATCACTGTGTCACTCAGGATTGTTTTGATATCTCAATCAGGATGGTTTTGACATCTCACACAGGATTGTTTTGATATTCCACACAGGATTGTTCTGATGTCTCACTATCTCATTCAGGATTGTTTTGATATCTCATCAGGATTGTTTGATATCTCTCTCAGGATTGTTTTGATATCTTACACAGGATTGTTTTGATTTCTCACAGGATTGTTTTCATATCTCACACAGGATTGTTTTCATATATCACTATCTCACACAGGATTGTTTTCATATGTCACACAGGATTGTTTTGATATCTCACCCAGGATTGTTTTGATATCTCACACATGATTGTTTTGATATCTCACTCAGGATTGATTTGATATCTCACACAGGATTGTTTTCCTGCACTGTCTCACAGATTCCTCAGTTCAAAGAGCTTTTCTTCCACAGGAAAAAAGTGAGTCTGTATATCTAGATCTATTGCAGAGTTTTTCACTCAGAGCAAGACTCCAGTGAGGGGAATTTCTCAGGATATAAGGTTTCATGCCATCCATGATTCTCATGATTGCTCTAGCCAGACACCCAGTGAGAAAAAGTCAGGGGTACCTAAAACCAGTATGATCCCAACATCAGCATTCAATGACATTCCAGATTCCTGTTTTGGAATTGTTAAAATGGAGCTCCTTTGATGAAGAGACCAGTTTTGTCTGAATCCAGGTCTCACATTTTCCATCGCAGGTCCAGCAAAGTCTGCAACTACAAATGCCTCAGACTGCTTGGAGAGCATTGCATATGGAAGTAAAAGTGCAGGGTCTGTGGAGCAAAAAGGACATGTAAAAACAGATAAGTGTAAAAGAGATGTTGGTAGTACTACATGCTCTCTACCTTACAGGTGATTACAAGCAATACTACAGTGATGTCATACATAAACAAATGGTGAGGGGCAGATCATACCCTCTGTGCGGAGTACCCATGGTCGTCTGTGATATAGCTTTTCAGCACAATCTCACTCTACAGTCATCTGCACCATGTCAGAGCAAAATTTTGTGGTAAACAAGCTAAGCTGGACCAAGACATACCATCACAAGTGGAATTTGGATCATGGAGGGGGTACCAGGAATTGATCCAGCTGTGGGAACACTTTAGATAGATGTATTTGTCTCCATTCCCAAAAATCAACTGGCAAAATTCTGCTTCAGGATTCCATGGAAGAAGTCCTAGAAAACAGATGAATTTTCATTTCCTTTGACCGGAATGTCCATTTATTCTTTTCTACCTTTTTCACTGATATCTATGGTCATACTGAAGATTCAGAAGGACTCTCCATTGTGGTGACACCCTTTTGGCCCAGGCAACACTGGTTTTCCCCTGTTTTTGAAATGGCCAAGTACAGTTACCACAAGCTTCCTGATAGACTGGACCAACTCACACAATCCAGGATTTTTTCATACACCCCAACCTGAAACAACTTCAACAAACTGCTTGGATAATAGGGATTTAGTTTCTTTTAGGTGCCTACTTTCTGAGGACAAGCAGCAGATATTAAAGGAGGCAAAGAAACCTGCTACATAGAAATCATATATTAGCAAATTAAAAAGATTTTCTAGTTAGAGCCAAGACAAGGACTGGGAATGTTTTAAGTCTAGTAATTCTCTAGTTCTACAATTTTTGCAGCAGTTATTATCCTCTGGCTTTTCTAATTCCTATATCAAGGTACTGCCATTTTAGAATGTTTTCCCATGATTCCTCAGGAAACTAAAACTAGTCAAGACAAAACGACAAACTTTGAGAAAAGCTGAGAGGAGACCAGAAAAACTCAAAACATGTTTAATAAAATGAAAATAAAATATAAAGTAACAATGCTGTAAAGCACTTTTCGTCTGGTTTACTTTATATTTTATTTTCATTTTATTAAACCTGTTTTGAGTTTTTGTGGTCTCCTCTCGGCTTTTTTCAAAGCTTGTCATTTTCCCATGATTCCTCCCCTTTCAATGGATTCCCATATTGACATGTTTATGAAAGGGGTGTCACATACCAGGCTTCCTAGAAAACAGGTCACTCCTCTTTGGGTTCTTAATTTTGTTTTAGAAAAATAAACTATTGTTCCATTTGAACCCACTCACCAGGCTGATTTGAGGCTTATAACATGAATAACTGTTTTATTGACTGGTCTGACTTCTGCAGGAAAAGTGTCTGCAAGCTCTTATGGTGGTTAACGTTATCCTATTTCCACAGGGACAGAGTTTCCTTGAGAACTAATCCCATCATTTATGCTTAAAGTGGTATCCATGTTTACTTTGAGACAAGCTATCTATCTCCCAATCTTCTTTCCACAACCTAAAAATGAAGAAGAAGGGATTCTCCATACTCTTTATGTTCATAGGGAACTCAGATACTGTCTTGACAGAACTAAAACTTTCAGAAACTCTATAATAATTTTCTTATTTCTTATGGGGATAACAAAAAAGGCAACCTATGTTAAAGTAAACTATCTCCAAATGGTTGTCTCCTACTATTATCTCTTGCTATATCCACCACAATAAGGCAATTCCAGGCAGGGCCAAGGCTCACTCTACCATGGCCTTGGTTTCATCTGTGGCTTTTTGGAGGGAAGTGAATTCTAGAAGGCTTACAAAAACAGCAAACTAGTACTTTACACATACCTTTTCCAAACACTACAAACTAGATTTCCTCTCCATATCTAGAGCAGGCATTGCTAGGACTATACCCCACAGGCTTCTGGGCCCTCATCCTTCATCCTACCAGTCAATATAAGTTTTGGCGGTCTACCCATACAGCTTAGGGTACTGCATCATTCATCACATGATTATACATTTGTACAAGTAAACATATCTACGGTTAAAGCAGATGTTCAAATGATCACTGTGTAGGTAGCTGCTCCCTCATTTCCACCTCTTATTTTTGTATATTTTTGTTGCCATGGTCAGGACTTTCATTTTAATTTCCTACCACTAATATCTTTAAGGGCTGTAGCCTCTCCCTATTGATTGGCATGAAAGCTGTGAATGAATTGCCACCCAAACCTTCAGTTTTCTTCAGCTTTGCCTGAGTTAATAACAGTTTGTGTACATGGAAAGTGCCCTTAAGCTTTGAAAGCTACCCAGCTAAGGCTACTGCAGCAGTGATTATTTAAATGTCTACCATTATGGTAAGTTTACTTACACAACTGCCCTTTTCTGCTCTTTGCACATCTAGATAAATAAATCACCCAAT